>NW_019178706.1:88414-119034 GCF_002260705.1 Seriola dumerili
CACTCACACACACACACTCACGCTCACACACTCACGCTCACTCACACTCACTCACACACTCACGCACAATCACACTCACACACACACTCACGCTCACACACTCACTCACACTCACACACACTCACACACACTCACGCTCACACACTCACACACTCACACACTCACACTCACACACACACTCACACACACACTCACTCACACTCACACACACACACACACACACACACACACACACACACACACACACACTCACACACACACACACACACACACACACACCTCTCCATCAGTGGATGGCTCTGATCCAGAGTATCTGCTGTCACAGATGACATCATCGACGCTGTCGGCCAGCTCACTGGACACTGAAGGGAAATGAAGTGAACAGTCTTCTGCGAAGTAACGAAAAACCTTCCAGGTTCGTCCAAAGTCCTTTGATCGCTCCACCAACATGGCTGCTGGACGGAAACTCTGCAGAGACAGGAAGTGACATCACTCTGTCAGTTCACATGTTCAATGATCATCAACCCATTTTCTTATTTCTTTTAAAGAATACAACTCAGTAATTAAAGCTATTCCTTCAGGGTTAATCCACTTTATGAAGAGTAATTTATGTTTTGATGATGGGAACTCTTATGAAAGCCCAGCTGAACTGTTATTGAATGGTATCAATACATTCGACAAAAAGTGTATATAATAAACATGTTCATCGAATTTTTCAAAGTACAAACAAAATCACCCCAAGAGGGACATTTTATTGGAACTCACTTTTGGAAGAAATAAATTGGAATAAAACTTGTTATTACCACATGAATTTTCCATTTCAAAATTTTACATAAAATTTACCCTGTAAATTCCATAATCTCCAAATATACTGACATTGATAATTCTTGCTCGTTTTGTCGACACAAAACTATTACCCACTTATTTCTTCAATGTAAAATTGTAATGAAATTTTGTTCAGATTTCAATGCTTATATTTTTCCTAATACTAAAGTGACCCATTATTTTACTTTGAAAGATATAATATGTTATTATGACAATAAGAGTGTTAAATCTCTTAACTATGTTGTTAACGTTTTTATTTTATTTGGAAAATTCTTTAATTATAAACAGAAATTCTTAAATTCGAAACTGACTCTCCCCCTTTTCTTGATGGAATTTATTATCCTACTTGATTCCATGTCTCTTAAAAACAATAAAAGAAGCATCTGTTTTTTAGAATGTTAGAAGAATATTTTCAACGAAACCCCTTGAAGTTGATTATAGTTGCTTATGTATGACTATTTGATGTTTTTGTAATGGTATTTATTTATTATTTATTTATTAATTTTTGAAGTATAAATACATCTATGTATTCAGTTGTGCATTTAATATAATTTCTTGTATACTTTTCGGAATCCTTGTTGTCATCAGCTCTCATATTGATGTGTATGTGTACTGTTTGTACTTGACATATTTTTTACACTTAATAAAGTTGGGGGAAAAAATCAGATAATCAACGCTTTAAAAATATATAAATGTGTATAAACACTGAATCATTTATTACATTAGACAGAAAAATAAGTAATAAATGATTCAGTGTAACCCTCATCAGTATTGCTCACTGTATATACAGACTGTATACATACACAGTATATACAGTACAGTGTTTACGTCACAGCGTTTTACCTTGAAGGTGAGGACCAGGTGACTGAACTGGAACACTGTCTCCAGGTCTAACCTGATGCTGACCTGGTGAACACCTGCACAGGTGAGATTATAAACATATTAATTATAATTAATATAATGATTCACACTTTCAGTTTAAATATGAACCCTTAAGTTCAGGTGAGTCCTCTCTGATTGGACAGAATTCAACTTTCTGGTCACAGGATGTTTCACGACCTCTCCGATTGGACAGTCTCTGTGATCATGATATCTTAAACTCACCGTTCTCAGACTGCCACCACTTCATTTTTCTCTCGGGGTCAAAGGTCGTGATGATGTTCTCAATGCGGTGGCTGTTCGGGTTGCTGTAGCGATCGTACGGCAGACGAGAGTCACATGTAAAACATTTCTGCCCCTCCTGATGGATGAGGACATATTCACCTGATCAATAATCATTATGATCAATAATCATCATCGTCATGCCCCTGCCCCCCTTGCTGAGGCTGGCTCTGTTCCAGATTTCTACCTGTTAAATATGACTCTGTAAAAAAAGTGAAAACTTCTGATGTGATTAGTTTCTATAAGAATTAAATTGAGTTGACACGTAAACTGCAGTGAAATTCCTGTGGAACTATACTGTGATGTGGTTGGACTGAGTGGGCGGAGCCTCCAAGTATCTGCTCTCTGATTGGGTGAGAGGAGGAGTTAAAAGCAGATTAAAGGTAAAGCAGGTCAGGGTAAGTGAATTCGCCTGTTTCTTCATATCTACAATCACTGAGACTGTTCAGTGTGTCAGAGGTAAACACTAGGTAGACAGTGTGACAGTGTGAGTGTGTGTGTGTGTGTGTGTGTGTGTGTTAGAATTTGGGTTTTTATTTATTCATTCTCACTGCGTCACGAGAATTGTGAAAATAATGATTTGTTTGTTTTATTCTGTTTTTAATGAAACTTGAATCAAGATCCTGAAGAATCAGGATGAAAAGTTCAGTAATGAAGAGACGAGGACAGATCAGGACATGTTTCAGTATGAGAGGCTGAGCGAGCGCCAGGAACACACACACACAGTGTGTTGGTTTATGTGTGTAGTGTTAGGACTAGTGTGTGTGTGTGTGTGTGTGTGTGTGTGTGTGTGTGTGTGTATTGACTGTATATGTACAGTGTAAGGGTGTTGTCACACTGTGATGTCAGACCTCCAAGTATCCTATGATGCAGTAGTTCTGAGGTCCGTCCAGACCGCATGTCGATGAGGCCGAGAGCTGAGCAGCTCGACCCACCATCAGGTCACCCAGCTGAGGGCTGCAGGAGCCGCCTGGACACTGGTCCTGGCGGTCCTGGAGGTCCTGGCGGTCCTGGCTGTCCTGGCGGTCCTGGAGGTCCTGAAGGTCCTGAAGGTCCTGGGGGTCTTGGAGCAGAGCTGCTGGAAGAAGAACTGAAGAGACAGAGATTTTAAATTCTAGTGGAGACCTCAAAATGTTTCAGCATAAAAATATTTTTTATCATCATCATAACTTTATCATCTTCAGTCTGTGGAAACATATGTTATTGTATATGAGATCATATATGTTATATATGTAATTGTGTATGAGATTATATAAATAATAGAGTATATAGGAGATTATATAGATTATTATAAAACATTTTATGGATTACATATGACATTATCTAGGTAATAGATTATAGAGATGAATGACAATAATCTGTGATGAACTGAACTCACAGATGAAGATGAGGATCATGGTCAGATGTGAGAGACACCTGCTGGTGTCTGATGGTCTGATGGATCCTCGTCTCTGGTGGACTCCCTGGTCCGTGATTAATTCTGAAAGAAAACAACATGTAAACTATTATTATAATAATTATTATCAATTATTCAAACACATGATGAGTTACAGTCTGATTTCTGATCTGAGGTCAGATCTTAACACAAACATCACCACAACAATGATTGAACCCTAACACACTGCTACATTACCTGTGTGTGTGTGTGTGTGTGTGTGTGTGTGTGTGTGTGTGTGTGTGTGTGTGTGTGAATGACTGGCAGCTACATTAAACCACAAACTCTAGTTTTACATTCAAAAGCAAACTGTTGACACTGTTAGCATGTGGCTAACAGCTAACAGCCTTACATAAGAAAACATGTTCACAGGAAGATTGATGATGATGATGATGATGATGGTGATGGTGATGGTGATCAGTGTGATTGTCTCAGTGTCTTATCGTGATTACTTCTACTGGAGGTTCAGGATCAACAGACAAACTGTTTCCACAGTCCTAACACAACACAACACAGAGTTTCACTTCAGGCCCGACACCCCCAGACCACTAGACTTCCAGTCTCCCAGTCAACAAAAACCCAAGACCTCCATCCCCTGGTCCCCTGATCACCTGAACCTCCAGTCCCTCAGGATCACTCTTACTTTGCAGTAATCTGTTGAATGTGTTTCTAAACACCTGAAACAATGAAGGTTTTGAGGTTGCTCCTGATTCTCTATCTTTTGGTTTGAGACTCTGTCAAAATCCAGTTTATATATATATATATATATTATGTATTATATTAATAACTTTATTAACTGAACCACACCTGGACCAGGACATGGCTTTGGTCCAATATGAATGTAGATCATTTACTTTAGTGATGATCCTGGCTGATGAAGCTCTTCATACAGCAGTAAACTGAGGCCTGAAGGGACTGATGAACTTTAAGGGGAATGTTTGGGCCTCAGCAGTAATTGTCGGGACTTACTGACTTCAGTGTTTCTGGATGAACAAACTATCTTGATGGTAATGTTCTGTTCTGCTGAGAGAAAAAAAATCATGTTATTTTCAAGATAACTTTATTGATCACCAGGGAAACAAAGTATAACACAGCAGAGGAACCATATCAAAGTCTCAGTATCTTCTGCTCTGTTGAATGTTTTAACTTTTATTTCTACCTGGATACACAGATTATATTCATCATCTATTTTTGTGGAGAGATTCTTGTTGTAGGGTTAGGGTTACGACAGCTGAGGGAACAAACTTGGTGCAGGGGGATCTGATTACCTACAGCCACGCTGCTAAGAGACCATGAACTAAGTGGATTATCTTGTACAACAAAAATGTTTAAACCTTTTGATGAAAAACTGAACGAAACTCCTCAGTGCCACCAGCCACTGGATACTGTTATAAACCAAACCTGGAACATTAGTGGAGCCCCATCAGCAACCACTAGAAGCTCATCAACCACTAGAACCTCATCAACAACCACTAGAACCTCATCAGTTGCCCCTGAAAAGTAAAGAACTGCAGAGGAGTAGCCTAATGTGATTCATCGCACATCTTTTCAATTTATAAAGGTTTTAAATAAGAGTTTAAAAAGGTTTGCAGAAAACAATCTAATCAGCAGACGTCAAGTGTCAGACATCGTTTTGTTTGACCATCACTGTCGTACTTTTAATCTCTGCGTTTGACATTCTGATAAAAGTAGTCCCTCTTTCATAATAACTCAATTATACTCTCACTTCTTTGACTTTGTACTTTCTTATAATAATCCCGTGACTATGAAGAGACAGATGGCTTTAGTGTGGAAGTGAATGTATTGGTAGGAGCTCTCTCTTTATGTCCACCGACTCTAAATCATAAGTAAACACAGCTCAGATTATCAGTTTATATTTCATACAGTTACAGGTTTCTGTAAGATACTGATTTAAATAGTGGTTGGTGCAGAGCAACACAGATAACAATAATCAAATAACAGCTGATACAGATTATATATGACAATCCACTACTGTCACTGAGAATGTACCAAGCACCATGAAAAAGTCTTTCACACAGTTTTCATCTTTATCCAGTTACATGATGAAACCAACAGTGTTGATTTTTAATGTGTTAAAATGAGTGAATGTGAACCTACCTGCCTCTGCTGCCACTCTGAAAGAATGAACATATCTGGGCAGGTAACAGCACACCTGAGACAAACGTACCCTGAGGCTGTACCTGTCAATGAAGGTAAGAGAGAGAGAGAGAGAGAGAGAGAGAGAGTTAGGTCAAAGACAAAATGAACTCCCTAAACTTCTGGATGAAAAAAAACAAGGAAAGAGAGAGAACAAAGAAAAGAAAAAAAGAAGTGAAACAGATCTACATTTAAGTGGGAAGCCACCAGTGCATTGTGGAGCATAGAGGCACCGATGACCTCCATGTTGAGGCCATGAGCGAGGTGGCTGAGAGCAGGGTGATTTCTTCTAATAGTAATAGTAATTCATGAGATCTCAAAGAGCTCCAGCTAGGTGCTGGCCCACCAAACCAACATCAGTACATGGGATATTTATGGGACTACACCTGAACAAGGCGTGGTGAGAACATTCGCCAAAACATTGGAGGATGTTACCCAACAGTGTGGCCCACACAGCTGCTACTCCCATGAGCTACAGATCACCCAGACACCAACAACAGAGTTAGAGGAACTCTACCCCATCTAGAGCATTAAGCTCTGTGATTGGATGTTTTTTGCCCAAATGCACATTGGGAGTTGTATTTAATATCTACCTCAAAGTCTTTATGTCCACAGGCCTCCTATAGATCTGACTTTTAATAAAGAAACTGATTTTTTTTTAAACACAGTTGGTCATCTTTTAACCTGACTGAAGCATGTTCTTCACAAACTGTCAGTCACTAGCAATGAAGCCTGAGTGTTACTGCAGATACCAGCAGAGGTGAAGCCTCACCACCAGTCAAGGAAGCCGTCTGGCTGAAGAAGGAGGCGAAGCTGCTGGGCGGCAAGGTGCTGGGTGTGGACGAGATGCGCCCTGAGATGCTGAAGGCTTTGGACATTGTTGGGCTGGAGGAGCCTAGGAGTTTTCTGAGCATGTCCAACTAGGAAGCGACCCAGACCCAGGTACACCCAGACTTAGGTAGACCCAGAACTTGCTGAAGAGATCATATATCCTATCTGGCCTGAGAATGGGAGAGGAACATCTGGAATACTCTGCTTAACCTGCTGCCACTGGATGGATGGATGGAGAGGAAGGTGAGTTCAGTGCTGTAAAACAGGTGAGTTCAGCGCTGTTGTACAGGTGAGTTCAGCGCTGTTGAACAGGTGAGTTCAGCGCTGTAGAACAGGTGAGCTCAGCACTGTAGAACAGGTGAGTTCAGCGCTGTTGAACGGGTGAGTTCAGCTCTGTAGAACAGGGGAGTTAAGCGCTGTTGAACAGGTGAGCTCAGCGCTGTAAAACAGGTGAGTTCAGTGCTGTAGAACAGGTGAGTTCAGCGTTGTAGAACAGGTGAGCTCAGCGCTGTAAAACAGGTGAGTTCAGTGCTGTAGAACAGGTGAGTTCAGCGTTGTAGAACAGGTGAGCTCAGCGCTGTAAAACAGGTGAGTTCAGTGCTGTAGAACAGGTGAGTTCAGCGTTGTAGAACAGGTGAGCTCAGCGCTGTAAAACAGGTGAGTTCAGTGCTGTAGAACAGGTGAGTTCAGCGTTGTAGAACAGGTGAGCTCAGCGCTGTTGAACAGGTGAGTTCAGCGCTGTTGAACGGGTGAGTTCAGCTCTGTAGAACAGGTGAGTTAAGCGCTGTTGAATAGGTGAGTTAAGCGCTGTTGAACAGATGAGTTCAGCTCTGTAGAACAGGTGAGTTAAGCACTGTTGAACAGGTGAGTTAAGCGCTGTTGAACAGGTGAGCTCAGTGCTGTAAAACAGGTGAGTTCAGTTCTGTAGAACAGGTGAGTTCAGCGCTGTTGAACAGGTGAGTTCAGCTCTGGAGAACAGGTGAGTTCAGCGTTGTAGAACAGGTGAGCTCAGTGCTGTAAAACAGGTGAGTTCAGCGCTGTTGAACAGGTGAGTTCAGCGCTGTAGAACAGGTGAGTTCAGCGTTGTAGAACAGGTGAGCTCAGCGCTGTAGAACAGGTCGGTTCAGCGCTGTTGAACAGGTGAGTTCAGTGCTGTTGACCAGGTGAGTTCAGTGCTGTTGAACAGGTGAGTTCAGCGCTGTAGAACAGGTGAGTTCAGCGTTGTAGAACAGGTGAGCTCAGCGCTGTAGAACAGGTCGGTTCAGCGCTGTTGAACAGGTGAGTTCAGTGCTGTTGACCAGGTGAGTTCAGTGCTGTTGAACAGGTGAGTTCAGCGCTGTAGAACAGGTGAGTTCAGCGTTGTAGAACAGGTGAGCTCAGCGCTGTAGAACAGGTCGGTTCAGCGCTGTTGAACAGGTGAGTTCAGTGCTGTTGACCAGGTGAGTTCAGTGCTGTTGAACAGGTGAGTTCAGCGCTGTAGAACAGGTGAGTTCAGCGTTGTAGAACAGGTGAGCTCAGCGCTGTAGAACAGGTCGGTTCAGCGCTGTTGAACAGGTGAGTTCAGTGCTGTTGACCAGGTGAGTTCAGTGCTGTTGAACAGGTGAGTTCAGCGCTGTAGAACAGGTGAGTTCAGCGTTGTAGAACAGGTGAGCTCAGGGCTGTAGAACAAGTGAGTTCAGCGCTGTTGAACAGGTGAGTTCAGCGCTGTAGAACAGGTGAGTTCAGCGTTGTAGAACAGGTGAGCTCAGCGCTGTAGAACAGGTCAGTTCAGCGCTGTTGAACAGGTGAGTTCAGTGCTGTTGACCAGGTGAGTTCAGTGCTGTTGAACAGGTGAGTTCAGCTCTGTAGAACAGGTGAGTTCAGCGCTGTAGAACAGGTGAGTTCAGCGTTGTAGAACAGGTGAGCTCAGCGCTGTAGAACAGGTGAGTTCAGCGCTGTTGAACAGGTTAGTTCAGTGCTGTTGAACAGGTGAGTTCAGCTCTGTAGAACAGGTGAGTTCAGCGCTGTAGAACAGGTGAGTTCAGCGCTGTAGAACAGGTGAGTTCAGCGTTGTAGAACAGGTGAGCTCAGCGCTGTAGAACAGGTGAGTTCAGCGCTGTTGAACAGGTGAGTTCAGCGCTGTTGAACAGGTTAGTTCAGTGCTGTTGAACAGGTTAAACAAAGAGCTTGTGTAGATGACAGCAGCAGCAGAAGGCCTCACACACACTCATTGCTAACCCTTTCACAAAGAGGCTTTGTGTGTGTGTGCAGACTCAGCGCTCTGACACACAAAGCAGCGACCGACACTAAGGTGTATAAAAGCTGCGAACTCACACAGGTGAGAAGGCAAAGCACGTCAACAACACGCTAGCAACACGCCAGCAACAAATCTGCAGCATGTCCACCACAGACATGAACAAGATGAGCAGGGTAAGTCCCAGCATGCATCACTGCACTCAAATGCTCCTCACACACAGAGTCACACAGGGATCAGCTGGAAAACTGGTCAGATCAAAGGTTTTTTAACCGGATTACATCAATTAGCATGGCCACATAACAGATCATCTAAAAATCAATACCAGAGAAAGCAACAATATTGTTTCAGCTTGAAACTCAAAAACACTGATAATGATCAGAGAATAATGATTATCAATCAGGATTTTTATTGATCAGCACTGATCACAGACACAGACAAACATAGTCAGACTGAGCTTATTTTATTAATTCACATCTGAGGCTGATCCATTTTCCACACAGCAAAACTACAACCGTTTTTATTATTGATCAGATATTGATCAGATATCGGAGACTGTCAGGGCTGAAACATCCGATATTAATTTCAGATATGAACTAACTGTATAAGTCACAACATTTATCCTGTTAATAGACTCTAACTTCAGACAGTCCAGCTCAGAAAACCACACGTTTAGCTGCTGTAGGGATGATGTAGCAAGGTTTTTCCTATCATGCAGTGGGGTCTGAAACCTGAAGAAGAGTCAACAGAAATCTAACCGTCTGTAGGCATGATTATTGATCAATTCTGATCAGACCTGAATCTCTAATCTCCCATGACCTGTTAACAGCTAGACTGTGACTGTCATGTCACATGACCTAACCCTCCAACAGTCAGTAAAACCTCACCACTTTGTTTAATCTCCTGTCAGATCATCTTCTACGAGGATAGGAACTTCCAGGGCCGTTCCTATGAGTGCAGCAGCGATTGTGCCGACATGTCCTCCTACCTGAACAGGTGTCACTCCTGCAGGGTGGAGAGAGGCTGCTTCATGGTGTACGACCGCACCAACTTCATGGGCAACCAGTACTTCCTGAGGAGGGGCGAATACGCCGACTACATGAGCATGATGGGAATGAACGACTGCATCAGGTCCTGCCGCATGATCCCCATGGTAACCACACAGCCAATCACATTACACTACTTACATCTTCTTACATCAGTATTTGACTGATCACAGTATAGACCCTAAAAGTGCAGACCACAAAATAACAGGCAGCGTGTTACTTCAACACCAGGCGAACTGGAACTGGGAAAAAACCCAGGGCCCTCGGAACCTGAGGGTTCATCCAGCTCTACTGGTTTTGGCAGTTTGATCAGTTATAATCCTGCATTTCTCTCCCGGAGCTGGAGCTGTGACATGAACCAATGATCTGGGTTTACAGCAGATAAACAAATAACATCAGTCTAATGTCGGCAGCAGCTCATTCATGAAGAAACTGAAGAGCATGGACTCTTCATGTTTATGCTCTGGATTTTCCAGGTTTTGTTTTCCTTTATTCACATTATCAACACCTTCAATCGATATTTCAAATTAAAGCTAAATTAAGAGGATGGTCATACACTCAGTAAATGGCACTTTTATAATTTTCTATTATGATGATGATGACGATGACAGTGATGCTGATGATGATGACAGTGATGATGATGATGATGATGATGACAGTGATGATGATGATGATGATGATGACAGTGATGATGATGATGACGACAGTGATGATGATGATGATGACGATGACAGTGATGATGATGATGACAGTGATGATGATGATATTGATGATGATGACAGTGATGACAGTGATGATGATGATGATGATGATGATGATGATGACGATGACCGTATAGTGTGTCTGCATATCAACAACTTCACTGGGTGTCCACATATTTTTGACCATGTAGTATGTTAGGTACAAATAACGAGTGATTTCCTGTGCTGCTGAGTTCTACCTAAACTCTCTACCAGTGAACGCTGACTAATGATTGTATACTGATCACTGATGTGTTCCAGTACCGTGGCTCATACAGAATGAGGATCTATGAGAGGGAGAACTTTGGAGGCCAGATGTCCGAGCTGATGGACGACTGTGACAATGTCATGGATCGTTACCGCATGTCCAACTGCATGTCTTGCCACGTGATGGACGGACACTGGCTGATGTATGAGCAGCCCCACTACAGAGGCAGGATGATGTACATGAGGCCTGGAGAGTACAGGAGCTTCATGAACATGGGCATGGGCAACATGAAGTTCATGAGCATGAAGCGCATTGTGGATTCCTGCTGCTAGGCTTGTCAACAAGCTGAGAAACAATAAAGTGCTGTTGAAATAAATTTTATTGCCTGTTTCTTTAAACACTGTTTTTTATTCAATCATATGTTAAATTAAGTATAATCATAACACTGCTGCTGAGGTTATTCACATTAAAGAACAATCAAGAAATGAAATGAACAGATGATGATATGTGCTCATTTGGGTCATTTAGTCAGTCATCCTGTTCACACCACAGATACTTGTCAACTCTGGCTAACATGTCACATGTTCAGTGATGATGCTAACATCTGCTACATGCAGAGAGAACCATGGCCTATGACATCCATGTCATATGTGTAGTACAGACCTTTAAGGAATCTTATGTAAGATATTAAGGGAATTCTTGAGTTATTGCCAAAAATAAGTTTTGTGAGGTCACAAGACCTTTGACCTTTGACCACTGTGGCTGGAGGCATAATAATAATGTTAGGATGAAGCTCCTGCTGTTGCCTGAGGAGCAGAACAGAGGTGACACTATCAGCTGTGAGACTCCCACACATCAACACAGAATATTGAAATCTGATATCTCCCAACATCAGCTGTGTTTTTTTTCCTGACCAAAAACCACATCAACAATCTGTTGTTACTGAGATGTTTTACTTTTCACCTGCAATGATTTTAAAACAAGAAAATTCATCAGAAAACTTCTCATGTAAAGCCCGTAAATGATGTTCATTTTATTGTGCTGCGTAGACAGTTTCTGTCCTCTGACTGTTATATTGTTGTCAGGTCCTCTAAAAACCTCAGGACCTGAGTGTGTTGTTGCAGGTGGATTCTCACTGTTGTTGTGTTTTACCTGTTTGTAAAACTAACCTTTCAAATATTTCATTCCCTGTTTTACATGATCATAGTTTTGTATTAGTATTTGTTTCTTTGTTTAATTGATGTTTTATTATTAATTACATTTATGGATTTTATTCTACATTTGAGTCCCTTGGTTAACCCTAACCCTGTATGTTGTTGTCTCGGTGTTTCTCTGTGTACAACATGCTCGTAATCAATTGGTGGGACTAATAAAGTTGTTCTGAGTTCAATTATTTTTTACATTTTTAATAATTTTTCCAATATGACTCGTCAAAGTAAGATTCTTGTTGAAGCAGATGTTTAAAGTTAGTCTGTGTCATGGTTTGTCCTGATTGACCATTTGGTTGGACAATTGATTCATTTCCTGTTTTATTCTGTAGTAGAGTTCATTGTGTGTTCACTGAAGGTGGTGGTTCCAGTTTTCATATTTTTTCCAACATGTGAAGTCGAAGCAGTCAGTCTATAGATCAGGGGTATTCAATTAAAATTCAAAGAGGTCCAGTTACAAAAATGTCCTCCCAGCAAAGGTCCGAATCTTATATTGTCACTCGAAATAGTGCACCCTGATGTAAATAAAAAACAACATATGTACTTTTCTATGTCATTTACTGTCAAATTTCAAGTGTTATATACTTTAAACATACTGATAAGTCTGAACTTGTATGGCACTTGAATGGAAAACATTAATGTAGTTGTCTTTACTACATTTCAAGTAACTGAATTTCTTCTTCTTCTTCTAAACAAAAGACCTTTGAGCCGCCCACCCCCTATTTTAACCATGTATTAACTAGTGGCATTAAACCCAGCAGGTCCTCACACATCTCTTTCTTCTCTTTGTGAAGAAATCTCCCATTCACCAAAAGCTGGGCATTATCTGTTCCATCTGTGGACTCATCAATGGCTAAGGATATGCATACTGCGTTTTGAACAGCTGCATCAAGCTGTGCCAGTACATCCTCTGCTAGTAGTTCAGATTTTCTGGTTGTTGTTGAAGCTGACAATGGGATTTGCTTGATTTTTTTCACACATGTCGTTTTTTTGTTTACTGTCAAGTAAAGTCTCTGCAGCCGCATTGAAGCACTCCTTCACCACTGTCCCATCGCTGGATGTTTCTTGTGTTGCGCCAAAATCCACGCAATCTTAAGTGAACACTCATCTGCACGTTGCTGGCCTGTAAATGCATGTGAGGACACGGGTAGACCGGTCATACTGTGCTTTCAGTTCGATCATTTTACTCGCCCTCACTGCGGACTTCTGCGGGTATGTTTCATCCCAAACGCATCCGGTTGGTCTCATAGTGACGCTTAACGTTGCTACTTTTTTATTAACGCCACAGTTTCACAGCATGAGACACAGGTTTAGAACTGGCTGCAGCAGGACGAACATGTATTGTCCGTCCATTTCATCTTTAAAGTTCAGTTTTCACTGTCTACTTTTCTCAAGCCATTTTCACCCCCCCCCCCCCCCCCCCCCCCCCCCCCATTCTCTGGTGCTGAAAGGTAAACAATCGATTTGATTGGCTTGGCTATGATGACGTTTCTGTCGTATAAACATACTAGCGCCTATGCACAGAATGATTTATCGTTTTATTAGGCCTAATATTATAATTATAATATAATTTTCACGGGTACGGGCAGAACCGTGACTGGGTCCGTGCCCGGACCGCGGTCCGCCATAAAGCATGCCAACAAACCCAAAATAACCTGGTGTACATATGGGGACAGTATGACGTGAGCCTTATTATATAATCCTAATAATTCCTTTACTCCTCTTGCTGAAGTTGTTTACTCCAGTAGCTTCAATCTTTCCCAGACTATGGTAAACATCATATTTTATATATAGCCTATATATATATATATATATATATATATATATATATTATATATATTATATTTCATTCTTCTCATCATCCTGCAGTGCTTCTATATTTCCTGTTGTTGTTCACTCTGTCTTTGTACCTTAACAAAGGTCCATGTTAATAATTCTGCCTTATCCTTACCTCCTATTATCTTTCATTATAGGATATCCATATTCTATCATCGTAATCATACCTCACACTTGGTCTAATTATGTAATTACTATACTCCTAACTACTGCCTGCTCTCTTTTGTCTCAGTCAAATTCTTTATTGCAGCAGTGCATTCTTGTGTCCACTATCTTTTTCCTTTTAAGACAGTTTCCTTTTGAGATTGATTCTCTGGCTGCTCAGACAATAATTATGCTTCTTTCTGTACTGAGATCATTAGTTGTATTGTAGCCATTAAGAGTTTTAGGTTAAACAAGTAAATTCCTCTGATCTGTGGGCAGCGCATAAGTTGGGTTTGGTGTTCGTAGCAGGTGAAGTTAGAAACAGGTGTGCAACAGTTTTCCGACCGTGCTCATGTTTTAATTTGAGAAAAGTCAACAGGAATATATCATTTAATAAATCTCAGTTTCAGTTGTTGAAAATGACATACATCAAATCAAATCAAATTAAGTTTATTTATAAAGCATGCTTTAAACAAGCAGGGTTGACCAAAGTGCTGTACAATAAAAACCATCAAGAACCACACAACATAGAAGTAACTAAAATGTGATGTGTTAACTATCTCATAGTCCGAGACAGGCATGGAACATTTTGAATTACATCCGTGCGTTTGTTCTAAGTGGGTGTCGGTTGCTCCATCTAACCTCCGGTGGTTAAGATATATTTTTTATTAGATTAACCATAATAGTTGCCTGTTTTATACTTAATCCCTTTCATTTTCCTTTAGTTGTTATTCTGTTGTCCCAATTTGCTTCTTGAAATGTCCATCTCCCTTCTGTTTCATTTCGTTGTAGTTCCATTTCTCCTCCTGTGTTTATGAAGTTTGGATAGTGAGCACTTCCTGTCACGCTTCCTTTGAATACTTCCAGGCTAGTTTTTCCACTAAAGACTGTGACACCAAAGTGAGATCTATCACTGATTCTGTACCCTTTTTTACCTGATCCACAATTTAAACGCACTTTTCATCTATTAGCTCCACTATTATTTCTCCATTTAAATCTTCCTGTTCACACCACACTGTGTTGGGTGCATTTAGATCTCCACACCAGATAACATTACCTCTCTAATGTTCCAATATTGTTTTTAGTTCTCCTTTCTCTAGGTTTTTCTCATGGGTATTAAAATGAACCACCTTCAAACTTTCTTTCTTTATCCATAATTCAATAAGCACTAGTCCCAGTTCTTGTATTATCATTAACTGTCTCCTTGTCTAAAATCTGTGTGGATCTTTTCTCGTGATAACTCTTTCACATTTAGAAATTTACCTGCTGCTTCTTCTGTCAAAGTTTTTGCTTGTTCTGAACAGCTGATGACGAAGACAATAAAAGCTACTAATCTGTCCCATGATATTCCTGGGTTGCAGTCATGTGACTGTCCTGATCCTGAACTCTTTTGCCTCTGTAACTCCTTATTTAATCCTCCATTAATAAATGTTAACAAACTATGATGAAAAAGAAAATAGCAGTGTTTATTTACGTACTTGGAAATACACACTGTGGTGTATAAACTGTTACTAAATGAATGTGTTTTTATTTTCATATGGAATAAGTTTTCATACTTAAATGAAAAAGAAATGTGGAAGAATGTATTTCATTTATGAAAAAACATTTCATGAACATCAGTTACAGGATTTGAAACTGTTAACACCATAATAAAGACTTTAGAATGTGTTTATATGTTCATGAACTACATTATAGTCAGTTAAAAACTATAAATAAAAGTTTTAACTTTTACCTGCAGATTTTCTCTGAAGTCACAATGATTTTTTTGTCTTAAAACAAAAATTGTGAAATGAGATTTAGTTTGTTGTTTGAACATGAAGAACTCTTGATAGGATGCAAACGGGAGGCTTTACGTTGGATGTTGAATTATTTGTGGAATACTTTGTCATATTTTGGAATATTTGAAGATGAATGTTTAGACCTCTGTGCATGACAGTGTCATATTCAGAGGTTTTTGTTCCAGAAAGTGAGTTCCACACAGTGAACAGAGGCCTGAAGGAGACACACAGCTGCTGTCTGTAGCTCTTTGTCTGTAGTTTCTAAGAGAAATGCCGAACACTGAGTGTCTCTTTTATGGCGTGCTGCTGGCTCAGGCTGTTTAGACAAAAGGCTTCAGCTGCTCAGGTGCTATAAAGAGCAGTAGCTGCTCAACAGGTAACAGACACAGAGGACAACCACCACTGACAACTGCAGCCACATCAGCAACCAGCTGACCAACGTAAGAGGCAACATGACTTCCAGCAGCATGAACATAAGCAGGGTGAGGACTCAAACACAACACTCTTTAATCTTTTTCAGTATTCACTTAACTTTTAACTTTACTACTCATATACAAGATTTACCAACTTACCACTTTAACCCAACTCTGTGAATTGGGCAGTAAGAACAACTTTTGGGGTTTCCAGTTTTTATTACAAAATTTGTTTGCCAAAATCTGTATGGCAACAAACCAGAGGGTTTCTAACCCTTTCACAAATTGTAAGAAATTAGAGATTACTAAAAAACATTTATATAAAAATTTGTAGTTGTAAAACTTTGGAACTGTAATATTCTTCAGCATCCTTTCGATCATGATTGATCTGTAGATCTTGGTAGAGTTCAGTTAGTTGTGAAACATTTCTGTTGGAAACAAACTTTTCATTTACCTAAACAGAATAATGAGCCACATCAGGACTGCTAATTAAAGTGTCTACTTTCAGTTGCTTTAGTTTCACATTAAAAACTGTTGTGGTGTTGACCAGATTCTTTTCTCACATGTCACATAATAAAGAAAAACTCTGCTGTAGTTGTGTAATTATGTATATGTCTCATGTTCGACCCTTTATCGGTCTCTTTTTCTGTCTGTTGTCAGATCATCTTCTACGAGGACAGGAACTTCCAGGGCCGTTCCTATGAGTGCAGCAGCGATTGTGCCGACATGTCCTCCTACCTGAACAGGTGTCACTCCTGCAGGGTGGAGAGAGGCTGCTTCATGGTGTACGACCGCACCAACTTCATGGGCAACCAGTACTTCCTGAGGAGGGGCGAATACGCCGACTACATGAGCATGATGGGAATGAATGACTGCATCAGGTCCTGCCGCATGATCCCCATGGTAACCACACAGCCAATCACTTTACATTATTTTGACACACACCTTACAAGATGTTAATATGTCAAATGTTACAATTTGTTCTGTTGGCCTCAAGAACACAATTAAAGAATTGCAAACTTTTCAAATATGTTTCTTTACAAATTGAGAAAAAACATCTCTGTTTCTTTGAGTGGTTTTAAAATATTTTGGGTTAGGGTTAGTTAAAGTTTATTCAGTTTTGTTTTTCTTAAAACCGTTGTTGATTCCATATAGTTGTCTCCTCTTTAAAATTCAATATAAGCCATTTATTAATTTTATAAAATACACTGGAAGATCAGGCAGCTACAGTGTGTAATACTAATTCTTCGCTGATGATTAATAATTGATAATTCCTGACTGATTTCAAGTGTGTACTGGCCATGTACATACCTGGTCTCACAGAAAATCAGTCCTTATTTGTACCTAAACTCTCTACCAGTGAACGCTGACTAATGATTGTATACTGATCACTGATGTGTTCCAGTACCGTGGCTCATACAGAATGAGGATCTATGAGAGGGAGAACTTTGGAGGCCAGATGTCCGAGCTGATGGACGACTGTGACAATGTCATGGATCGTTACCGCATGTCCAACTGCATGTCTTGCCACGTGATGGACGGACACTGGCTGATGTATGAGCAGCCCCACTACAGAGGCAGGATGATGTACATGAGGCCTGGAGAGTACAGGAGCTTCATGAACATGGGCATGGGCAACATGAAGTTCATGAGCATGAAGCGCATCATGGACTCTTACTATTAGAGTCACCATGGAAACACTGAAAAATATCAATAAAGTTTCGCATAAGTGAATAAGGATTTCTGTCTGATCTATTGATTAAGATACTGAACTGTGTGACTTCGTTGTTTTGGCTGTCAAACATCAAACGTGATTTGATTGTCTCAGGAAAAGACAACAGTTAAGATTTAGATTACAGGCTACAAGTTTCGGAGTAGATTATTGGTGTGACTAAAAAACTGGGTATTTAGAAACAGCCAAAGTTGAAACATAACCTCCTGTCTATCTTGTGTAACTCAATGTTATTCATCATTTGATATTTATTTCTTGCTTCTTTCTGTGAAAATGAAGTGTATTCAGTTATAGTACAGTAGCTTCAGTAAAAAAGTGTAAACCTTAATGATTTTAACAAAGTTAACAATTACTTTGTGAGCACAGCGAAAAACCACACACCTCCAATGAAATTAAACTACAAGCACAGCAAATATCTTTCATGACTTAATGTACAATGACTTTTACATGGCTTTTTAGGCCTTACTATGCTATAACTCTTTACACCTTACTATGTTGTGACTTTTTAAATACAATGACTTTCATGATTTTTTATGACTTACTATGCTGTGACTTTTTAAATATCTTTCATGACTTAATGTATGTAATAACCTAAGAAATAGCAGTTATATTTTTTTCTCCTTTAAAAGGTGTAATTATTTCAAGTTATTAATAAGATGCCTGATTAATATTCAGTTGTCATGGTTAAGTTCATGTTACATGGAGGTAAATTAGATTTAAGAAGTTAAAATGCATAAATAATTTATAGTAAAAAAATATGCGCTTTTAAAAGATATTTCATGGCCTGTTCAGTATTTTAAAAGCTAACAGGTAATTCTGGTTACGTTTGAGAAGTAATGACCCTAAAGAGTTGATATTTCCAGTTCACCTGTGTGAAGAGTAGAAGAAGAAAGTGCACTGCAGAACTATGGGAAACATGGTGTAGATCAGAGACTCAGACACGTATGAGATTGGAAACAGACTATACCGTGTTTATCGTGTTTATATCTTTCTGTTGGAGTGTGAACGAGTTTGCGAGAGTTTGCCTGTTTGCTGTCGTCACACAGAGTGTTTTCTTCAGTGCAATGTGAGCTAGCTGAGTTAGCCTAGCCTCTGCTAAAGTGGGAGAGCCGGTGCTAGCATTCTTCGCATTCATCCCCTGTACGGACTTCAGAGGAGATCGCAGGACCTGAGGAGCTTCAGCAGACGTCTTGGGTATGTATCGGGTGCCGTGGATGGACTTTTGCAGCTGCTGGGTGAGGCTGAGGACCGTGCTGCTCATTGTTGCTGTGCTGCTTTAGTCAGAGAGACACGAGAGGGATTTTCCAGCTGTTTCCATTGCCCATATGGAGGTACTGTTGTCCTGTTTCTTCATGAGCTCCAACTTTAAAGCATGCCAACAAACCCAAAATGCAAGCTTGCTAAAATAACTATCCAAACAAAGAGTGCGCTCAGATTGAACAGTCTAAAGACTTAGGATCACTTTGGGTATTTTCTTTTATAATTGTTTATTTTCATTTGAGGGTTTATGATTTCTGTGCAATTTAAGTGTGTTAATACATATCCAAAAAAGTGAGATATTGTGTTTTTGTTTGTTATTGCTTGGTGTTTATTTTAACCCTTGCGCCCTCCTCGGCATTTTTGTACATTTTTCTCAACTTTTTTTTTTTGATTTGGTGATCATTTTGGCTGTGTTACAGCTTGTGGCATGAATTTTTGCAAGAACTTTTCTTTTTAGTAAAATTTTTGAAATCCAATGTCTTTTATACTCTGGACACCTTCCTGGCAAAAATGTACACGTGTAAAAAACTGCTATTAAATCATCACACATACAACATTTTTTTTTTTTTCATAAATCACTTAAACAACTTCAAGAGTTAGGACGTGGGTGAGGACGCCGACTCCCGTAGGAGACCGGAGGTGCACGGTCCTTCCCCCAGTTGGCCCTCTCTCCCTGATCTCAGGTACGCTGACAGTGGCCCTCTCGCCTTTTGCCGTAGCATACCATGGTCCATCCATCCTCCCAGCCACTCATCATTGAGTGTGCTGTGTTGTTTTTAATTTTTTCTGTGTGAGGCTTTGTTATATATTTAATGATAACAAAATATTGTTAAAAAAAAGTAAAAAAAAAAATCATATTCTCTTCATTTCTATTAGGGTTAGGGAATGGGAGCTGAGCCCGTCCCCTGAAGGGTTAGGATTTTAAAACTATCTCTTCCCCCTGCTTCATCCGGCGACTGGGCAGTTGAAATGGGGAACCAAATGCAATGCACTGGCTGGCGCCCGTCGTCCTCAGTTCTCAATTCCAAACGAACCCTTGTCCCATAAACGGTTGTTTTTGGATTGTGATAACAGTTGTTGGGTCTTTTGATAGTTAGTATAGTATACGTATTTTGGTGTTATTTTTTGGTTATGGTTCGGATTATTGAATCATGATATTGTTATCTTATAGTGAAGTTGATAGTTGGCTGTTGACTGTTATATAGTAATTGTATTCTGGTATTTTTTGTGAGTTGTAATAAGGATTATTAAGTATTGATATCTTTATTTTGTAGTTTTTTAAGTGAAATTGATAGTTAGATTGTAGTACAGTATTTTTATTCTGTTCTATTGGGTCTTATCATCATTTCGTCAGATTTTAAAGAGAAGTTGGTAGTTTGGTTGTAGTATAAATCCCTCTATTGGGTTAGTTGTAATTTTAGGAAAGTATTTTTATTCTGTTATAAGAAAGAGTTATTATAGGGACTATTGGGTCTTTATCATAATTCCGTTATAAGGAGTTAGTAGTTTGATTGTAGTATAAAAACTCTTTTTTTGGGGGGGGGGGGGTTAAAAGTTGGTAGTTTGATTGTAGTATAAAGATTCTTTATTGGGTTGGTTGTAATTGTAGAATAGTATTTTTTATCCTTGTTTTAAGAAAGAGTTATTATAGGGACTTTTGGGTCTTATCATTATTTTGTTGTAATTTTGAAGAAAAGTTGGTAGTTGGATTGTAGTATAAAACTCTTTATTGGGTTGGGCGTAATTGTAGAAAGAGTTATTATAATCATCATTGGGTTATATCCTCATTTTGTTGTAATATTGAAGAGAAATTGGTAGTTGGATAGTATAAACAGTATAAAACTCTTAATTGGGTTGGTTGTATTTTTGTAGTATATTTATTTTCATTCTATTATAAGAGAAGGTTATTATAGGGACCATTGGATCTTATTATTTTGTTGTAGTTTTAAAGAGAAGTTGATGTTTGGGTTGTAATATTATCTTTTTTTCAGTGCGTTGGTTGTATATATACTTTTTTAACATTTTTAGGACACATCATCAGTAGTGGACCTCAGGATCATTGGGTTTTCGGCCATTATCACTAGACACCCTCACCCGAGGGAGGCCCATCCGGGGGTGATCAAGTCCCGATGTGTGTCTTTTATTGTCCAATTAGGGTAAGTTTAATTGTTGTTGGTTAAGGTTAGGGAATCTCCATTGAAAATGAATTGAGATTCACACTTCCAACTTTATGATTCCATGTCCGTATCTATTAGTATTGAAGGTGTCATTGGGAAATTCCATCTTCCACCTTTTTCTTCCAACTTTTTTTTTTCCAAGTACCTGCAGTGTCCTCTAGATGGCACTATGGGACAATTTTTCAATTCCAGAATAAAATTCCACTTTTTTCATTTCATTTCAATATTCCATTTTTCAACATATTATATGACTTGTATAAAGAATATCCTCTATTTCACCCTTCATTCCACTCTCTTATAGATTTCAACCCACATATGATTGAAGGATGGTTCTGTATACTTCAGGGTATTGTAAAAGTGTGTCACAAGGTGGTAGGCCCCACTTTATACAACCTTTCTCAAATTTATAAGGGAGAGATGCTGGCTGTCCCACAATGTGCCCCTCAGGGATAGTAAAGCTGATCATTGGTTTGGATTCAGGCCAATGGGGGAGCTCCAGACCAGCGGTTGGTTGAGCCTAGGCTGATGAGAAGGGTCTGGGCAAATTTTCAACTTGGTCGTAGGACAAAATAACATACATTTTTAGAAAGCCCTCAGTGGGGTGATCACAGCCATACACCTCCCAACTACCTATACTTTTAAATATGGAAGCTAGAGGGCGGCAACCTTCCAAAAATCCAAAATTTTGAGGTCTTGTAAAATGGGAACAGAAGCAGCTAGAAACCTGGTGAAAAGTGCATCTGGGAGCATTCTGACTTATAGTAATAGTAATGGTAATGGTGGCTGGGGGCCCAGCAGGGGGAGCACTTAGGATAGACAGACTCTTAGGAGAAGCAAGGAAGAAAATCCAGGAAGAGGAAGTGTTTTTAAGTGGAGGGTGTGGCCTGTGTGAGCCTCTTTGAGACCATGCGGTTAGTTCAGGTGAGTTGGTTTGTTTGTATTGCTCTGAATTGGTTTGTAGTGTGTCTCTGACTGTCTAGGCGAGTTTGTTTGTTTTAGGTGAGTTGTTGGAGAGTGGGGGAGTAGGGGGAGGTAGAGCACAGCCTAACCCGGCGGGGGAGAGCTAGCCCAAACAGGCACCTCTCCCTGACTCTACCTCCCTCATTCAAAATGGCCGCCATTTTCTCCAACTGGTTAGGGGAGTTTGTTTTGTTTGCTGAATCTGCTAGTGTGTTTTGCCCTAGTTGATGATGTTGTGTGTGGTAGCATAGGCAAGGTAAAGGAGAAAATAGTTGTGGTGTGAGGAGCAGTGATGGCTGGCATTAGGGGGGTGACTCTGGGACGCCAGTGATCACTGTCTAGCCTCCTGGAGGTGTCGTGGGACCAACTAGACGAAACACTGGTGAAAGGAGGTTCCCACCTGATGACCCCAAAGACATGTTAGTTATCACTGCTCATTAGTCTGTGTAGCTGAAGTAATAGTTATCATAGGGCTTAGGGAGTTATTCACTGAGTCTGGTCCAGTTTTACAGCACAAGTTTCTTGTGTTTATCTTAAATACAACAGCAGGGTGAGCTATAGATGGGATAACTTTTTGGAAAAGCATGCACAGAAGATCTTCACACATACATTTTTGGAAAGCTCTCAATGGGGCGATCACAGCCATACACCTCCCAACTACCTATACTTTTAAATATGGAAGCTAGAGGGCGGCAAACTTCCAAAAATCCAAAACTTTGAGGTCTTGTAAAATGGGAAAGAAAGCAGCTAGAAACCTGTCGAAAAGTGCATCTGGGAGCATTCTGACCCATCTATAACAACAGCAGGGTGAGATTTAGATGGGATAACTTTTTGGAAAAAACATGCACAGAAAATCTTCAAACTTATGTTGCATATAGCCCTCTCTTTGGTGACTATAGACCCCTCGACAGAAATCCTCCAGGTCGTTTCCACATGACATTACACTGGGGCAAAAATGAGAGAAATTACTATGTAAATTGGAACATGGGTTCACCAACAGATAGAAATCTGGGTGTGACCTTTGACCTTTCATAGGGTGAAACTTAGTAACAGGAAGCACCAAAATTTTACACAGCATGACTCACTGTAAGTTCTATCTCATATCCCAAGCTCAGACAGATTGGACTATGGTCATAAATGCCATCTAGGGAGTTCCTGGTCAGGGAGCTCAGAAAGTATTTTCAGAGTTTGGCAACCCTGGATGAGTGGGGGATGGGCAAATTTTCAACTTTGTCGTAGGACAAAATAACATACATTTTTGAAAAGCCCTCAGTGGGGCGATCGCAACTGTACATGTCCCACCAAGCTATGTTGATTGTTATGGAAGCTAGAGGGCGGCAAAATTTGAAAATTTTCACTTTGTTCTGCCATTTGTCTCAGTAATGTAAGCACTCACAAATGTGAAACAGACAGCATTAAAAAGCTAATTAAGACCTCTGTCATATATACCAATGAAGGCAATTTTAGGCAACTTTAGGCAAAATATATGATTAAATAATAAGTAGATGATTGCTAATGGATGTAAATATGGAGTCACTGAATCTTCTTGAATTTTGGGGCACTTCCTGTGGGTCCATAGCTACAGAAAATGAATCACACCATCACAGGGGTGCCGGCTTTCAGGGAAATATGGCAAGTCTCTATCACACCATACAGCCGAGCAAAGCCCCAAAATGTTGGTTGCCTAGCCCTCATTGACATAACATTATGACCTCTTGACCTCCAATCTAACTCATCTGTAACTCACCAACCGAAGTGGTTACAGACATGGAACAAGGTGTTCTGGAAAGCTCTCAAAAAGCTCTATCATATATGTCAAGATCAGCCCTGTAGCTCATTGATTTGGCTGAAAGCTCTAAGATGACCCCAGACTCTCAGAGGTGAATCAGGCAAACTCAGCCATACTGCGTCGTAGAGCCACAAGCCACATATGGACGGAAAGGTCTGATCAAACCAAGTCGCTCTGTCATGAAAGCATAACCATAGCCCCTTCCTGTCCAGAGCTAGAGGGCACCAAACATTTACATTTTTACATGCTAAAGTGCTGTAACTCGTTAATGGAAGCAGCTAGGGGTGAGAGACAAGCATCTTTGGAAAGCTCTTGAAGAGCTCTATTGCATATTTCAAAATCAGCCCTGTAGCTCATTGATTTGGCTGAAAGCTCCAAGACGGACTCAGACTCTCAGAGTCCATGCTGACCCATAGTTTCTTAGGCCTTCTGGTCAAACAAGGTGAATCAGACAAACTCGGTCATATTGCATCATAGAGCCACAAGCCAGGTATGGACGGAAAGGTCTGATCGAGCCGAGTCTCTCTGTCTTAAAAGCATAGCTGTAGCCCCTTCCTGTCCAGAGCTAGGGGGCACCAAACATTGACATTTTTTACATGCTCAAGTGCTGTAACTCCTTAACGGAATCAGCTGGGTATGAGAGACAAACATCTTTGGAAAGCTCTCGAAGAGCTCTATCAAATATGTCACTCAGACATACTCGATCATAGAGCGACAAGCAAGGCGTCAACGGAAAGGGCTGGACGAGCTGAGTCAAGCAGTGTTGTAAGCAAACCGGTAGACCCTTTCTGTCAAGAGCTAGGAGGTGCCAAAGTTTGACATTTTTCACCATGTTGAGTGCTGTATCTCTGTAAAGGAACGTGTTAGGGATGAGTAACATACATTATTGGAAAGTTCTCAAAGAACTCTATCACATACGTCAGCACCATCTAGGTGGCACTGTTCTGGAGCAAACTCTGCAACCAAAGGTGATAGAGATGCAGGAAATGGTCTTCCTGAAAGGCCTTGATTATGTGATTGTAAATTTGCCCTCAATGTACTCCTTACTCAAGTATTTCAGATGAAATGAAGGCAAAACTTTCTTCCACATTTACATCTATGATTTCTACCTATAGATGTAAATATGGAGGTGCAAACTTTGTGCGCCTCCATATGTCAATCTATTCAATTCAGGCCACCTCATGAACTTTAGCATCACTTTTGGAGCACTTCCTGTTAGTCCACAAGCACATAAATTAAGTTAATTCATCAGAGGGATGCCAGCTTTCAGCCAAAATTGGTTGCAAGTCTGTAGCTCATCGTATTGCTGAATAAGGCCCCAAAATGTTGGGTGACCAGGCCCCTATTGACCTTTATTGTGACCTCAAGACTTCTATAAATGGTCAACGGAGGGCGCAACAGACACGGGCCAAGGTGTTCCTGAAAGCTCTCGAAGAACTCTCTCACATATGTTAAAATTAGCACTCTAGCTCATTGTTTTGTCCTGAAATTCCACAAATTGTGGCCTGGTCACAACACTAAAGGTTGTCGAAAATCTACAAGTCAGGTGTCTATGGACTCGGCTCGTCACGCTGAGTAACTAATTTTGGCCCACTCCCTTCCAAAGAGACGCCATCGGTAATCTCTCAAATTCTGAGGTGTCGCAACACTAAAGTCTGTCAGAAATCTTGCGAAACAAAAGTTTGTTGAAAGTCCATAAGTTTGGTGTCTACGGACTCGGCTCATCACGTTGAGTAACATATCTCAGACCCACCCTTCTGAGTCGCTCCCTTCAAAAGAGATGCCATGGGTAATCTCTCATATTCTGACGCGCCGCACCATTAAAGTCTGTCGGGAATCTTGCAACACAAAGTTTGTCAAAAGTCCACAAGTTTGATGTCTACAGACTCGGCTCGTGACGCTGAGTAACATATCTCAGACGCAAACTCCGGAGTCGCTCCCTTCCGAAGGGACGCCACGGTTAACGTCTCCGATGCCAGCTTGCTGCAACACAAAAGTTTGTCCAAAGTCTACAAATTTGGTGTCTACGGACTCGGCTCCTCGTGCTGAGTAACATATGTCAGTTTCAGCCTTCTGAGTTGCTCCTTACCAAAGAGACGCCATGGGTCATCTCTCATATGCTGAGGTGCCACACCATTAAGACTAGTGTGAATGTCACAACAGAAAAGTTTGTCCAAAGTCCACAAGTTTGGTGTCTACGGACTCGGCTCGTCACGCTGAGTAACATATGTCAGCCCCAGCCTTCTGAGTCGCTTCCTTCCGAAGGGCCACCATGGGTAGTCTCCCATATGCTGCCGTGGGACGCCGTTAAATTCTGTGTTTTAATCTTTTACAAAAAATTTTCTCAAAAGTCCACACATTTGGTGTCTCTGGACTTGGCTCATCACGCTGAGTAACATATGTAGGCCCCAGGCGTCTAGTCGCATCTCCCTGCGAGGGATGCTCGTTAAACGTTCCGACGCAAGTTTGCAGGACGACAAAGATTTTGTCAAAGTCAACAAATATTGAGTGGTCTAACGGACCTCGGATTCGTCATGCTGAGTAACATATGTCAGTTTCAGCCTTTCTGCAGTTTGTCCTTAACCCAAAGAGCGATTGTGTCATCTTTCTCATTATGCTGAGTGTGCAACAACATTTAAGACTAGTTGTGAATGTCTCACAACAGAAAAGTTTTGTCTCAAAGTCACAAGTTTGGGTTGTCTAAACGGACTCGGCTCGTACGCTGAGTTAACATATGTCAGCCCCAGCACTTTCTGAGTCCGCTTCCTTCCAAGGGCCGACCATGGGGTAGTCTCCTATGCCTGCTGTGGGACGCCGTTTAAATTCTGTTGTTTTTAATATTTTCAACAAAAATTTTTCTCAAAAGTCCACAAATTGGTGTCTCTGGATCCTGGCTACGTCACTCTGAGTAACATATGTAGCCCGCAGGCGTCTAAGCTTCGCCTCACCTGCAAGGAGGGATGCTCGTTAAACAGGTCTTCCGAGCCCGCAAAGTTTGCCAAGCGACGGAAAAACTTTTTGGTCAAAAGATCCCCACAATAATTTGGTTCTAGCGAACTGGCTCTCTGCTGAGTAACAATATGTCATTTTTCAGCCTTCTGAGTTGCTACCTTTCCAAAGAAGACGCCATGGGTCCATTCTCATATGCTGAGGATGCCACAGCCATTAAGACTAGTGTGATGTTCACAACCACAGAAAAGTTTGTCAAAGGTCACAAGTTTGGTGTCTACGGACTCGGCTCGTCACGTCTGAGTAACATATGTCAGCCCAACAGCCTTCTGAGTCGCTTCGTTCAGAAGGGCCCGCATACGTAGTCTCCCATATGCTGAGCCGTGGGATCGGCGCGTTAAATTTCTGGTGTTTTAAATATTCTTCAAAAAGTTTTGTCCTCGAATAGTCACCGAATATTTGGTGTCTAAGGACTGGCTCGATCAAGCGGTGAGTAACATATGTCAGGCCCAGGCCGTCTAAGATCGCCTTTCCTGCGGAGGGATGCCTCGTTAACGTCGCTGACGCAAAGTGCGCGAGAAAAATATTGTCAAAAGTCCACAAATATATGGTTTGTCTACGGACTCGGCTCATCTGCTGAGTAACATATGCAGTTTTAGCCTCTGAGTTTGCCTCCTTTCCAAAAGAGACCGCCATGGGGTCATCTCTCATATTGCTTGAGGTGCCACAACACCAATGTGAGACTACGTGTGAATGTCACAAACAGAGAAAGTTTGTCCAAAGTCCCAAGGTTTGGTGTCTACGGACTCGGCTTCGTCACGCTGAATAACATATTGTCAGCACCCTAGCCCTTCTGAGGTCCTTTCTCCGAAGGGCCGCCACATAGGGTCCTCATATGCTGCGGTGGGACCCGGTAATATTTCTGTGGTTTTTCATTTTTTACCCAAAATTTCTCAGATAAAGTCCACAAATTTTGGGTAGTCTATCGGACTCGGCTCTCACGCTGAATAACATATGTCAGGCCCCAGGCTCAAGTGCGCTCCTTCGGAGGGATGCCTCGTATAAACGTAGCTCCTGAGCCGCAAGTTGCTGCGACGAAAAAATTTTTGTCAAAAGTCCACAACATTGGGTGGTCTACGGACTCCGGCTCGTCATGCTGAGTAACACTATGTCAGTCCAAGCACTTCTGAGTCTGCTCCTTTCCAAGAGACGATGTCATCTCTCATATGCTGAAGGTGCACACACCATTAAGACTAGTTGAATTGTAAACGGCAAAAGTTGTCCAAAGCTCCACAAGTTTGGTGTCTACGCGACTAGCGCTCGAGTTCACGCTGAGTAACATCATGTTCAGCCCAGCCCTTCTGTCGCTCGCCTTCGCTAAGGGCGCCGCCATGGGCGGTCCCTCATATGCTGCCGGGGGACACGGTTAAATTCTGTGTTTTAATAACTTTTTCACCAAAAATTTCTCGGAAGAGTCCACAAATTTTGGTGTATACGGACGTCGGCTGGTCATGGCTGAGTTTAACATATTGTCAGCCCCAAGGCTTCTAAAGTCGCTGCCCATTCGAAGGGATGCTCGTGTTAAACGTCTCCCGAGGCCCTGCGCTTTACTTCGACCAAATTTTTGTTCAAAAGTCCCAGCTAAATTAGGTGTCTACAGAACTGGCTGCTCAGCGCTGAGTAACATATGTCAGCCCACCAGCGCTTTCTGTAGTGCTCTGTTCCGAGAGAGGTCATCTCTCATATGCTGAGGGGTGCCACAACCATTAAGAACTTAGTGTGAATGTCACAACGGAAAAGTTTGTCTCACAAGTCCACACAAGTTTGTTGTCATACGGACTTGCTTCGTCACCGCTGAGAACATATGTCAGTCCCAGCCTTCTGAGTCGGCGTCCCTATCCGAAGGGCCGCATGGGCGGTCTCTTCAATATGCTGCCGAGGGAGAACGGTTAAATTATGTGTTTTAATACATTTCCAAAAATTTTTCTCGAAAGTCGACTAAATTTTGGTGTTCTACGGACTCGGGCTGGTTTCGATGAGTAACATAATGTCAGCCCCAAGGCTCTTCTAAGTTCGCTCCTTCGGAAGGGATGCCTGTTAACGTCTCCGGGCCCGCTTGCTGCCCGACCGAAAAATTTTGTCAAACAGTCCACAAATTTGGTGTACTACAGCACTCGGTCTCGTCCACGCTAGAGTAAAATATGTCAGCAGCCTTCTGAGATACGCTCTGCCTTCCGAGGGTCATCATCTTCAATTGCTGAGGTGCCACACATTAAAGACTAGTGTGGAATGTCACAAGGAAAAAGTTTGTCAAAGTTGCCACAAGTTTGGTGTCTACGTGACTCGGACTCGTCACGCTGAGTAACATATGCTTCAGCACCAGCTTCTGAGTCGGCTCCTTCCGAAGGGCCGGCCATGGGCGGGTCGTCTCAATATGGTGCACGGGAGACACGGTTTAAATTATGTGTTTATTAAATATTTCCCAAAAAATTTTCTCGAAAGTCCCACAATTGGTGTACTAACGGACTCGGCTTGGTCCACGACTGAGGTACATATGTCAGCCCCAGGTTTCTAAGTCGGACTCCTTTCGGAAGGGATACCTCGTTAAAGCGTCTCCCGAGGCCGCTTGCTGCGACGAAAGAATTTTGTGCAAAAGTCACAAATTGGTGTCTACAGACTCGGCTGTACGCTGAGTAAACGCATATCGTCAGCCGCAGGCCATATCTGAGTCGCTTACCTTCGAAGGGTCCATCTCTCATATCGCTGAGGTGCCACACATATAAGACTAAGATGTGAATGTCACAACGGAAAAGATTTGTCCCAAAGCTCCACAAGTTTGGTGTCTCGGACTCGGCTCGTCAACGCTGAGTAACATATGTCAGACAGCCTCTGAGTCGCACTCCCTTACGAAGGGCCGCCATGGGCGGCTTCTCAATATGCTGCCGGGGGACACGGTATAAACATTCTGTGTTTTAATAATTTCCCAAAAATTTTTCTCGAAAATCCACCAAATTTGGTGTCTACGGAGCTGCTGGGATCACGCTGAGTAAGCATTGTCAGCCCAGGCTTCCTAAGTCGATTCCTTCGGAGGGGATGCCTCGTTAAACGTCTCCGAGGCCCGCTTGCTGCGACGAAAAATTTTGTCAAAGTTCACAATTGGTGCTCTCGGAACTCGCTTCGTCAACGCTGAGTACACAATATGTCAGCCCCAAGCCTTCTGAGGTGCGCTCCCTTCCGAAGGGTCATCTCTCATATGCTTGAGGTGCCACACATTAAGACTAGTGTGAATGTCACACGAAAGTTTTGTCAAAGTTTTCCACAAGTTTGGTGGTCCCTACAGGGACTCGGCTCGGTCACGCTGAGTAACAGATATGTCAGCCCCAGACCTTCCTGAGTCCGCTCCCTTCCGAAGGAGACGGCACGGGCGGTCTCTCATTGCTGCCGGGGTAACGGTTAAATTCGATGTGTTTTTAATAATTTCCACAAAAATTTTGCTCGAAAGTCCAACAAATTTGGTGTACATACTGTGACTCGGCTGAGTCACGCTGAGGTAACCATATGTAAGCCGCAGGCTTCTAAGTCGCCTCCTGTCGGAAGGAGATGCTCAGTTAAAGTCTCCGAGGCCCGCTTGGCTGCGACGAAAGAATTTTTGTCAAAAGTCCAACAAATTGGGTGTTCTACGGACTCGGCTTCGTCAACGACTTTGAGTAACATATGTCAGCCCAGCCTTCTTAGTCG
>NW_019178707.1:0-119 GCF_002260705.1 Seriola dumerili
TATACTGTCAAAGCAAATCACAATATGTTTTGTATGCATTAAATGTGTCAATATCAGTCAAGTTCAGCTCAATGTCTTTGTTTTTAACTTAAGTGTCAAAACTGTAAGTCGGTTTGCAA
>NW_019178708.1:0-103 GCF_002260705.1 Seriola dumerili
CTCGTCCTTTGGTCTCTCAGGGCTCATGAAGTGGAGTCTGGTTTGGGATGAGAACAGTTTCATCTCAGGGGTTTACTGGGCTGTGTCCTACAGGTTCAGGTGT
>NW_019178709.1:0-1163 GCF_002260705.1 Seriola dumerili
TTTGTCTACTTTAAAATCATATTATCTGTGGAAGGACTACTGGAGGTACAGAGTCAAGCTAAAGATGCAGCTTTGAAATGTTTATCTTCTCAGGATATTAGTATAAGAGGTAAAACTGAACAAACTTTTGAAAAACTTCACAACCCTTTTTTTCATTTAATTCTGAACCAAAACATGTATTTTGAACAGAAATGGAAAACTGTTGCTTTCTATTCCAACAAATGTTCAAATGAGATTTGTAAAAGGAGATGTTTGGCTATTTTCAACCTTATCTCAATCTGCACCATACAGCTGCAAAATCTGTTCTTCCAGCACCACCGATGTCATTTGACGTATTCTGTACTCCAGCGAGACAGAGTATGTCTACAACTACCGCAGGTGTTTTTCACACTATATGCTGGAAGAGTGAGATGAGCCTGAAAACTGCCAAATCTCTCCTTTCAGTAAAGTGACAGGTATGGCTAGAAAACTGAAGTTGAATAACAATGACAAACACATGGAAGCAAGATTGCCTCAGCCAGACAACAAACAACTTTTGATTTTGCTAAATGGTGATTGTCAATAAATTAATGACAATTGATTTACTTTCTACTTTCTAATCCTAATGGATTAGCAGTCTCAAAGTCAACATAAATTATTGAATTTGCAATGCATCATTTTCATAAGAAAAAAAGAGGATGTCTGTTCATATACAACCCATCAATTAATTCAATATTTACACGGTCCTTGGGAGTGTGGTTAGACGTAAACATATCACTGAGGTTTGGATTTCTGAGAATAGACTGCAATGTTTCTAGAATTGGAACATTGGTCAATTTGTCAGTTAAAACTACCTGATCCAAAGTACGTTTCTTCTGTTTTCAAATCTGACACAGAGTACTTCTGACAGCTTCAACAGTTTTCAATTTCTGGTCAATAAATGTTTAGATTCAGAATTCAATGAAGTTAAAGGGTTTTCAATTTCAGCTTTCATACTCGGATCCTGAGAAGATCAACATTTCAAAGCTGCATCTTTAGCTCGAGTCTGTACCTCCAGTAGTATTTCTTCAATGGATGTTACAAAACTATTTAAAGTAGACTAGCCTATACCAGCAACTTGCAGCTGTGCAACAGCAGATGATAGAAGCAGACATATACCTTACTGAAGGTTTATGTAAAAATTG
>NW_019178710.1:0-159 GCF_002260705.1 Seriola dumerili
GCGAGAGTTCATTAGATAGGAATATTTGGGTTTAAAAAAAGGTGTTCAGTACCTGATTACATGTTTATAATGAGAATGTTGTTGACCTGTTTAAAGAGTAAGGTATTGTGAGTTACCTCAGCCGCTCAGTAGCGGAGTGAGCAAGACGTCAGACAGTAG
>NW_019178711.1:0-140 GCF_002260705.1 Seriola dumerili
AAATGCCTAAAAAGACAGAAAAATGAAAATCATAACAGAGGTAGATCCGCCCTTTAGTTCATGACAGCTCAACAGCCAATGGGAACGTGAGACGCAATAGAAGCAGGTACGGGAACCAATGAAAATCAACTGGAGGCGGG
>NW_019178712.1:0-207 GCF_002260705.1 Seriola dumerili
AACCCTTAGATGCATAAGTGGGTCAAAAATGACCCGGTGAGGTTGTTTTCTTGAAATATCTTCGTAATGAAAAATTGTTATCATTTCATATTCCAGGTATTCCTCAAAAAACATGTTTTTGATATAATGCCATTTACATTTTTAACTTACCTTTTATACATTTTAAGAAATTGTAGTTTTTGTATTACTACCCCAAGTTTCCATAAG
>NW_019178713.1:0-124 GCF_002260705.1 Seriola dumerili
AACATTTCTAAAATGTGACTGTGTGATTTGAGGTCATCTGTGTTTTGTAGCTGATTAATAGTTACGAAGGCGCTGTTTCTGATTAATAGCCAAGAATAAACGACATAAACTACCCCCCCCCCCC
>NW_019178714.1:0-163 GCF_002260705.1 Seriola dumerili
TTCTGATGATTATCTATCAGGGAGTCCCCATCTACAAATTACTTCCCTACACAGAAAATTTGTCAAGTGACTGAGCGTCTTTGCGTTTAGTTGGACAGACCTCTGGCCACCTTGAGAATCTGTTGACAACAACCAGCATATACCTTTCTCCTTCAACTGGTTT
>NW_019178715.1:0-135 GCF_002260705.1 Seriola dumerili
AAATACTGCATCCACTACTTACTGTAAAACAGCCTAAGAATTTTTTTAAAAATTATACTGTATATATATATATATATATATGTATATATTTATTTATTTTTTTTACATCCATCCAGATACACAGGTACTTTTTGT
>NW_019178716.1:0-533 GCF_002260705.1 Seriola dumerili
GATTGGAATAGGAAACTCTGGAGGAGACATCGCTGTGGAGCTGAGCAGAGTCACCAAACAGGTCGAGATAGGGACATACTGTATATGTCTGAAGTGTTTGTGCATTTTACATATGTGATGGAAAGTTGCTTAGTTTTGTTTACGATGCTGGTCGTGTTGTCATAGTTGTGGCTTTCTCCCCTGTCGGTCATGATAACATTTTATTCAAAGTTTTGCTGCTGAGATCTGGGGATGACACATCGTGGGTGTAAATTTATATTCTAAACAAAATTACTTGGAGGTGAAAATGAAGATGAAGGCAGCCAATATACTATTATATTAATATGTTATTGATCTTTACCAACTTTACCAACTGCATGTGCATACAACTACAGTAAAGTAAGGTAAATGGATGATGTATATGATAATAATTAGATTAACTAATTGTTAAAGGTTTGTTTCAGGCACAGCTGCCTGATAGAGACAATATCAATGGTAAAGACAAAAAACAGGGTTAATTGAAATACTATAGAAACTAAATTTTACAGATGCAA
>NW_019178717.1:0-256 GCF_002260705.1 Seriola dumerili
TAAAAAGTCATGGTATAGTAAGGCATAAAAAGTCATAGATTAGTAATCATAAGAAGTCATAATATAATAAGACGTAAAAAGTCATAGGATACTGTGAGTCATAAAAAAATGCCACAGTATGGTAAGGCATAAAAAAGTCAAAGTATAGTAAGGCTTAAAAATGTAAAAAAAAACATCATAATTTATCAAGGTATGAAAATGTCAAAAAACGTCATCGTATATTAAGGCATAAAAACGTTGAAAAACGTCATAGTAT
>NW_019178718.1:0-155 GCF_002260705.1 Seriola dumerili
GTCCAAACTAACCATAACGCTGTCCATGGTGCTGAAAGTATCAGAATAATGTTTAAATGATTCATTACCAATTCACCTGTTTTTGATAAAGGCAGAGAAAGATAAAGGGCAAAGAAGAAAGGCAAGATTGACATAACTCACTTCTAGAGGAGAGT
>NW_019178719.1:0-100 GCF_002260705.1 Seriola dumerili
TTGTAGCTAAAGTGAAACATAATGTGACTTTTATTTTTTTATTTTGAAATCAGTGTTATTGACATTATTTTGGACAATCATGTGTTGCTTGTTTTTATTT
>NW_019178720.1:0-151 GCF_002260705.1 Seriola dumerili
TTAGCCACATATGCTCACCATTGTAGCAGATGAATGAATTTGCCTGATCACAAACATGATCGACCAGTTGATATGCATCGTTCATCTGAACACAGTTCTCATGACCTGTTTCATCATTCGGCTCGCCTTTATTCCATAGTGTGTGTGTATC
>NW_019178721.1:0-108 GCF_002260705.1 Seriola dumerili
CTCATGTGACAATGATTGTAACAATACATGGTGGATATCATTTGTCAAGCAGTTGTGTAATTTACAACTGCTTGACTGTGTGCTGCCCCCTACTGTGATTAACTGAGC
>NW_019178722.1:0-123 GCF_002260705.1 Seriola dumerili
ACGGCCAGTCGTTGTTGTTTGTGGTTGCCATGACGACACATGTACAGACTTTGCACCATGGCAGCAGCAAGTAACTTTGAAAATACAAAAACACTAAGTCAGAAATCTGGTGAGATGATGTCA
>NW_019178723.1:0-115 GCF_002260705.1 Seriola dumerili
CAGGTCATTTCATTCAGCTTTAAAGAAAATATACCAACTCAGGGAGTTTTACCCTGAAGGTCCTAACAGAAATTTTAAGGATATGGAGTACTGGACCTTATGAGGTGTCATGCGT
>NW_019178724.1:0-174 GCF_002260705.1 Seriola dumerili
CTGCTGATCGAGACCAGTGGCACACAAACCGTGCAGGCACAGATCTGCGTTACGAAGCCGCTAATAACACAATGTTACGATGTTAGAACACATTTGTTTTGACATTTATGAGCACTGACATTTTTTTTCCTCTCAATGTGAGCAACAATGTTAAGTGCTGTCATTTTCGGTGCG
>NW_019178725.1:0-108 GCF_002260705.1 Seriola dumerili
ACACAAATCAAAAAGAAGAATGAATAAATGGATGTAAAATGAATTCAGGGGGGAAGGAGTGAATGAATGGGATAATAGAACATTAATTCACTTTTAAAGCTGCTTCCT
>NW_019178726.1:0-181 GCF_002260705.1 Seriola dumerili
TGACTTCGTCTCTCGGGTCAGTTGGCACTTGCTCACATTAAAGGTTGAAGCCCTTAATATGTAGTGAGCACACTGCTGTGGGTACCTCCAAATGTTAGCATGGCAGCAAAAGAGAAAGCAAAGTTTTTGTACATTCCTCCTCTGAAATATGTATATTGTTCAGTGTTTCCCACAGGTCTGA
>NW_019178727.1:0-218 GCF_002260705.1 Seriola dumerili
TGCACTCACCCACTATATAGAGAAACAGCTATTTTGTAGTGCTATTAAAATATTCAACTGTTAATATTTTCCTCTATATAGTGCACTACATAATTGTTGCGAGGCATATCAAAATGTAGTGTACAGAAGCTGTACACTGGATTGATTGAGCTAGACCATCATGCATTGCAGCCTGTCTCGTGATAGTGCCACGTTTACCAACTGGAGCATCTCACTCG
>NW_019178728.1:0-104 GCF_002260705.1 Seriola dumerili
CCTTCTGCTGTTTCTCTGTCTGCTCGTTCTTTACTGAGCTCCACTGAGCGTTTGATCTCCTGAAGCTTCAGTCGTCTCTTCTGGATCATCTGCTGAATTTCAGC
>NW_019178729.1:0-144 GCF_002260705.1 Seriola dumerili
TAAAAACCCTTTAAAATAGGCAATTGATTCAGCTCATCTGATACTGGGTGACAGTTTGTTTCAGTGCTGGAGCTAAAGTTAAATTTGTACGCTGCAGAAAGCAAGGCTGAGCAAGAATCTTAATGTATTGATTGAATTTGAGGT
>NW_019178730.1:0-819 GCF_002260705.1 Seriola dumerili
ACACACACACACACACACACACACACACACAGGGAGAGCTCCGGCAAGCTAGCTTCCTCTCTTCGTTCAACGTGCAGCTAAACAACAAACCATACATGACCCAAAACATTTACGAACACATCACAGACCAATATCATCAAATTTAGCTGCTTTCAATTACACTTAAAACTTAAAAACTGAACTTTTTAGTTTTAGCGATTTCGAACACTTACCGCTCTCCATCAGGTTAACTATTGACTGAGGAGAGGCGGATCTGACGTCACAACCGACATCATGGAACTTCAAAGTAAAAGTGCTGACTATGAGAATAAAATAACCATAAAATATGAAGCCAAAATTAATAAATAAGGTTACCTCATTCTGAAAACAATGTTAAATAATGTTGAGATAACATAAAAATAATCATAAAAATAAGTCAAAACACATAATAGAAAGGATTTTGGTGAAATTAATAAAATAAAATTAAAAAAAATATACAAAACTCTTTCCCTGTCCGTTACACTAGCTACAAGCCGGTATGCACCGAAGTCTTGGGGCGTAAGTTAACAGTTTTACCCAGGTGTTATATTTACATCATTACCAATTGGAGCCGATAAATACCGGCATCTACTGCACGGTCATAAGACCTGGGCGTGAATGCTAATTGCAGCCAATCTCAGGCCGAGAGGTTTGCTATTATTTATACTATTATACTAAAACTTGTGGAGAGATATTAAACTAAGTTCAAAATACGCACATGCAGAAAGATTACAGCTGTAAGATACACTGAGCTCAGCTGGGGAGTGAGCATATGACATTAAGGTTTCAAGAGAAAGTCAA
>NW_019178731.1:0-159 GCF_002260705.1 Seriola dumerili
AGACCGAGCCAGTGGTCCTCTGAGGGAATCAGCAGAGCACAAAGACAGGATTTATGTTTGATATGTCTTTGTACAAATGAACAGAAACAAACAATGTCCCAAAGAGGTTGGCCCTTTACGAAAACAACAGTTATCATTGCTGCAGGATTCAGGTTTTTA
>NW_019178732.1:0-104 GCF_002260705.1 Seriola dumerili
GGCTCCCTGAAGCTTTGACAAAAAATAACATGGAAGTAATTGTATTTTTTTATTTATTTTGTTGCGCAGTGGACAATCTTTCAAAGGGAACACGTCTTATCTGA
>NW_019178733.1:0-124 GCF_002260705.1 Seriola dumerili
GCAGTTTACGTTTTGTCAAATGAGCTAGAGTATATGACATTATCGCTAGAGTGGGAGAACCTTTAGAACTCCTCTGAAAAAATTTTGTTTAACTCGTCCTCACGGCCACATATTTCAGTCTTCA
>NW_019178734.1:0-152 GCF_002260705.1 Seriola dumerili
ACTGACTATTGATTGACATGGTGTTAGTTTTTGACTGTAACAATCAGAACATTATTTGTCCAGTTGCTGTTTTTTTCACACTTTAATAATTAAATAACACATTTTACCCAAATGTTCCATATTGTATAAATGTAGACCTCCAACTGTTGTTT
>NW_019178735.1:0-135 GCF_002260705.1 Seriola dumerili
GTGACAACTCTCATCAAATATGGATCTGAGAGAACAACTAGGGACGAATTTATCCATCTAAGTGGACAAACCCCCCCCCGCTTTGCATGCGACCGTTCTGGAGATACAGTTTATTAAAGGCTGGGAAAACATTAA
>NW_019178736.1:0-144 GCF_002260705.1 Seriola dumerili
TCCTAACCACAGAAACAAAACAAACAGGATTGAAATGTTGAAATATAAGGACATTAAAGAAAAATACAAACAGATTAAATTGAGCCATTAAAATAACAATTAATAAAAAATAAGGAACTGAGCAAGAGATCAGAATAAATTATA
>NW_019178737.1:0-138 GCF_002260705.1 Seriola dumerili
ACTGAAATATTTATCTGCGATACGACTACACCGTCGTCTCCAAGCTAACTCCACATATACCTACAGCTAATGCCGAAGTGTGGTTACCTTGTTTACTTACGCTTGGTGTCACACTGTGAAGTTCCGAGAGGGGACGTG
>NW_019178738.1:0-106 GCF_002260705.1 Seriola dumerili
ACTGCAACCTGCCTCCAGCCCGCCTGGAGTTTCAGCTCAGCAATAAAGCCGAGCAGAGGTTTATTTATTTTAATTCGTTCATTTTACAGGAAGCACATTCGTAAAC
>NW_019178739.1:0-174 GCF_002260705.1 Seriola dumerili
ACTAGAAAATTCCTGAAGAAATTTTGAATGTGCCTGTTGATTGGTGCGTGTACTTCATATTTTGAAACTCTCTGTGCTTCTGTGTGTGTGTGTGAGGCAATAATTCCCTTTAGCCATTATGAGACTTTTATTTTGAAGGTTAATCCAATTCGTGTAGATGTGTTTGTGTGTTTC
>NW_019178740.1:0-108 GCF_002260705.1 Seriola dumerili
AGACCAACACGTGAGTGTCCAGTTTGTAAGAGAAGATCTGCAAGAGAACTCCCACCTTTAAACCTGGTTTTAAAGAACCTGTGTGAGGCCTTCAAACAGGAGAGAGAT
>NW_019178741.1:0-189 GCF_002260705.1 Seriola dumerili
AAACCATCTCAATGTTAAAACCTAACTGTTTAAAAGTGACATACATGAACTACAGCAGTTTTCTACAGAAGTGGGCACCTATTTACCTCTGCAAAATGCTACATGTTGAATTCACTTACAGTACGGTAAATAGTATGCATGACATGCCAACTAGTTTTCAATGAGAAGCAGCAGTAGATATCCAAACTG
>NW_019178742.1:0-407 GCF_002260705.1 Seriola dumerili
CTGAAGAGGAAATCAAAGTAGGGAGAAGATCATTGAGAGAAACCCAACCGCCTCATTTCAGCCTGTATGCAGGTAATTACACCTGTATCGAGCGAAGAGGATCGGGGCAGGATGTGGGGGAGCTGTCGTGGTGCAACGTTACATTATCAACTAACGGCACAGGCATTCAGGACGACTGGTTAAAGGACCAGTCCATTCCTCACGCTGATGTGTGGTGGTTCTGTGGAGGTAAAACACTGAGGTCAATTTTACCTTATGACTGGAAAGGGAAATGTGCTCTGATCCAATTAGTTATGCCATTCTATGTATTGCCCTTGACTGATACTGTAGCATCAAAAGGAATGTTCAAATCACATAGAATAAAACGCAGAACAAATCCTCTCAGATCATTTGATACACATGTATAC
>NW_019178742.1:450-813 GCF_002260705.1 Seriola dumerili
CCTGACGAATACAAAGCTCGAAATCAGGTAACCGCAGGATTTGAGTCATTGTTCTTTTGGTGGGTTACAATCAATAAAAATGTAGATTGGATAAATTACATTTATTATAACCAACAACGGTTTGTGAACTACACACGAGATGGGTTTAAAGGTATAGCTGAACAATTAGAGAAAACAAGCCTGATGGCATGGCAGAACAGAATGGCCCTGGATATGCTCTTAGCTGAGAAAGGAGGGGTTTGTAAGATGTTTGGTGAGATGTGTTGCACCTTCATTCCAAACAATACAGCCCCTGACGGAAGCATTACTAGAGCCATCCAAGGCCTCTCTCACAGGAGCTGGCAGAAAATGCTGGTGTAGACA
>NW_019178743.1:0-417 GCF_002260705.1 Seriola dumerili
TGACGTGGAACTAGTCTGAGTGGCGGAGGGATACGACCAGGTGATTCTAGTTGTTAGATTAATATGTTTTCCTCGTGAGTCTAGTCTCAATTTCTTCTATTAAACTTCTTGGTTCTTTGTCGGTGAAAGACTGAATTTAACGTCAGTGTACAGGAAGTCAACTGACAGAGCTGTCTCCTTCAAAATAACATTGCTGACAAAACGGCTTTTGACTGTGGTGTTAAATTTCCAACCCGGGTGGAAAATGACCAACTATTCCTCTGGTGGGAAAGTGCAGGTGATAATGAGGTGAAAACGGCTCCTGTGGACCCGAGGTGCAGCTGCTGGACTCAGCTGCTCAACCTGTTTACAGCCGGTCTCCTCTCATTCTGCACTTTTATGGAGCAAATTTAGTGTTGCACAGTATACAGAACACAC
>NW_019178744.1:0-115 GCF_002260705.1 Seriola dumerili
CATATGTCAGCCCCAGCCTTCTGAGTCGCTTCCTTCCGATGGGCCGCAATTGGTAGTCTCCCATATGCTGCCATGTGACGCCGTTAAATTCTGTGTTTTAATCTTTTACAAAAAA
>NW_019178745.1:0-183 GCF_002260705.1 Seriola dumerili
TACTTCTAACTTCTCCCAGACTTAGGAGCTACTTTTAGCTTGCAGTGGCTTTATGAATAGCTTAGTGAAAAAAAGAAAATAGGAGTCCTAAAGTTAGGACTGACATGCCCATTAGTTTTAGTTTCTTCTAAATTGGCAAGTTACGAGCTACTTTTAGCCTTAAGATGCTTTGTGAATACAGGC
>NW_019178746.1:0-112 GCF_002260705.1 Seriola dumerili
ATTAACTTCACCTCCACATCTGGAGACACAAACATTAACGTCCCCTCCACATCTGGACACAGAGACACAGACCTTAACTTCAGCTCCACATCTGGAGACAGAAACATTAACT
>NW_019178747.1:0-129 GCF_002260705.1 Seriola dumerili
TTTATAAAAGAAAATGACATAAGTCACTTTCAATTAGGGACAATTTTGCATAAAAGTTTATCAACAGTTTTTACATTTTTGAACAAATGTTAAACAAACAAATGTTAATTATTTTGAGATTTTAAAATG
>NW_019178748.1:0-141 GCF_002260705.1 Seriola dumerili
AACAGCTAGCCTAGCCATGAACTAAAGTTTAAAAATGTTCTCTTACTAGCACCTCTAAAACTATGGGTGGTAGGCAGATTTTATTACCAATACACAGACCTGGCTAACTGTTTCCTCTTGTTTCCAGTCTTTATGCTAAGC
>NW_019178749.1:0-228 GCF_002260705.1 Seriola dumerili
CTCATATCCAGTGAGAGGAGGGTCCATTTAGAAATATCAGATTTGATCTCTTTATTAATGGGGCCGTAGTTATTTTCAAAAAGTTTTGACATATCTTTAGTAAGGTTTATTCCTAAATATTTTATTTTGGGCGAATCCCATTTAAAATTATATTTCCCTTTAATATCTGGGTGGGGAATATAGTTAAATGTAAGGGTTTGGGTTTTTTGGATATTAAACTTATATCCA
>NW_019178750.1:0-5909 GCF_002260705.1 Seriola dumerili
ATGATATTCACTTGAACGACACAGTCTTGGGTCTGATACATCCAGGCCTGGACTAAGAACACAGAGGCCTCTGGATAAAAAATGCTGGAAATCAGGACGAGCTGGCCTTACCGCTCAATTCCCACGGTCACCGCCTGACCTCTGACCTCACTCGTGATCATCATGACACAGACAGAGCCTGCAAACCGATCATAATATTTTTATTTGCAAATGAAGCAATTCTGCATTCATCGGTTTGTATTTCAACACACACATACTGAATCAATTTATGTGATTTGATCATTAAAAGAAAAAAAAAATTAAATACTGACGCCACAGTTGGTGGGAGTTTGGAGGCCCCCTGGAGGTCGGAGGCCGCCATTTTGAACTGAAGATGACGCTCAGAGTTCAGAGTACAACAGTTAACGGTTGGATATTAGAATAATACATTTGTATATTAAAAAAATATAGCCATTCGGAATCAGATGTCAAATATGGTCTGAAAAATCTACGGAGAAATCTAGAAAACTTCAGTCTGTAAAAATATGGAATTTTAAAATGGATAAATGTGGAGGATCTGCCCTTAGTGTTAGCTACACTGAAGGTAGCCGTTAGCCTACTAGCTAGTAGCAGCTAATGAGTGAAAAACATCAACTGGGAAACCGGCTTGTTGCATATCAATTTCCTCGACATGAAAAGGTTTGACAATCGATTGTCTTATTTAGCAATGGTTCAACTGTTAAATGTAGTGACGGTAGTCGTTTCCCGCTAGCTAGTGACTTAAAAACGTATTGTTCGTTGCTAAACAATAGCTACGCCCTGGGTTAAGTTGTCTGTATAGCTAACGTTATTTTACTGTAACGTAGTCATGGTAACACGGACACTTCACCCATTCTGAGTAAAATGTTTTAAGATAAAAAAAAGTCCTTCTGTGTGAGACATTCGGACATTTTCTATAGGAATAGGATAATTATATATTTTATTAATAGCTGTACACAACAGAATAAGTTCTTCGACACATTTTTATTTTCATATTCAAATTAATACATTATTGTTCATATGTATGATACAGAATTTGATTATTGAATAATGATATTATAGTGCAATGGTTAATCTTAATTAGTCCTTGAGTTGACAGTTGAACCATTAGCTATAAATGTTTTAATATGCGCTAATCTTCCATTAGTTTTGGTTATACTGATATCAGCTGTTTTTCCACTTGTTAGTGAGAGAGAAACATCAAATGTGGTCCATGGCTTCGTTCACCTTAATTTGAGGATCCTTGACATGAAAAGGTTTGACCAATTGTCAGTTGTAAGTATCAATAGTTGAACTGTCAAAAACCTCAAATTTGTTCTGTCACCTGTTTTCACAGATGTTCCTAAGTTATTTGCCTCTCAGGACTTCCGCAGTCATTTGTAAGATGACGAAACGATTGGAGGTCAGACTTGTACTGACTTCATGAATATTAAGAATGTAAAGAGGAAGGAATCAATCTTCTTTTAACAGCTTGACTTCTGTCTTCTGCTTATTAACGAAGTCTCCTCATAATTCCTCCTCCAGATGCTACCAAAGCTTCACCTCTGTGTCAGTGAAGTCCCCGGTGAGATAGTGGAGGGCAGTAGTCAGTGACTTGACCTGTAGCAGTGATGCTAACCCAGCAGCTAATTACACCTGGTACAAGGAGAATGACCGTAAACTTCACCAGTACAACAACACAGCTTCTTTTCAAGTCATACCAGCCCTCTGAGTCTGGAGAGTATTACTGTACAGCTGAGATGAGATGGGGAGGAGGAAAAAGCACACATCTTTAGATGTAAAATGTGAGTGAGGAGTTTATTTAAAAATCTATATAAAGCTGATTAGTAACCAGAACTATGTTTTCCCAGACATAAATATTTCTTAATGTTGCATAAATACATAACTATTGAACTGTTACTCATTAAAATACAACATGTAGCTCTGCAGTTAAAGTATGTTGTTAATGTTTGTTGTTCACAGAATGCTCCAAAGCTTCTCTCTGGTGTCAGTGAGTCCCTCTGGTGAGATAGTGGAGGGCAGTTCAGTGAATCTGACCTGTAGCAGTGATGCTAACCCAGCAGCTAAATTACACCTGGTACAAGGAGAATGAAGACTCACCAAAAGCTTCAGGACAGATCTTCACCATCACTGACCTCAGACCTAAAACAGTGGGAATATTACTGTGAAGCCCAGAACACAAGAGGACGTCGTAACTCCACCTTAATACTTGACTGTTGTAGCAGGTGAGTACACCACATTCATACTACACACACCTGTTTACTGAGCAGCTTTTATTTTTGCATTATTTGTTACTATACAGACGGTGGCAGAACAAACCACACTAACCCTGACCTCAACACCTCTTGGAGATTTTGGAGCTGTGTATTAAGCTCATGTTTACTCAAACATCCTGTAATTCCTCCTCAGTCTTCAGTATTTCTTCTGATTATCCAGGTGCATGGAAATCAGCAGGCTGGATCAATCACTGCTGTTCTCCTGGCTCTCCTCATCTCGCTGTCTTCCCTTGGATACAGGTGAGATAATTCTGTGTCACCATGATTATGTTCAAAATGCTTCAAAATATGTATTAGTTAAATTCACTCGATTGCTTTTCCTCCTGTCTAGAAAGAGATAACTCCTTCACACACAGCAGTGTAAGTGTGGAGAGAGACCTGACACCAGAGCACAGGTGAGAAAAGAAGAGTTCAAGTTTTCCAGTGCAAAAGATCAATATTAATCAACCTGTGAATATTACCGACCCTGCTGGTGGCCAGTAGGAAATTACAACAGAAAGCTTTTTGTTAAGTGTGAGAAACTGTTTCCAGAAACTCTCAGTACCTGTTGAAGTAAAGAATAAGAGCTGAAGAACAAACTCCTGATCCCATCCAGCAAGTATTTTACTGTACGGTCATTGGTAAACAGCAAAATAAAAGTCTTGTTATAATTGAGTTCTGTTTGTCCCGTCAGCTGAAGTGGGGTCCAGTGTATGACACCTGCCGTCATCTGCAGCACAAAGACACAAGCAGCAGGAACAGCAGGGTGACCTTCACTAACGCCAGCATACTGCTTCTCACAGAACCAGGAGAATGTTGTTACTCCAACGTCAGAGTTCATACCCCAGAGATAAACAGAGGAAGAAGGAGGAGGAGGAGGATGGGGTTAGAATACTCTGCTGTCAGATTTAAACAATGCAGCAGTGCACCAGGTGAGCAAGCTCCTCTCGACAGCAACATTTTCATCACTACACACTTATTTAACAAGAAATACACATTAGGTTAAAAACTTCAGAGTGAAATGGTTTATTCTTCCCTTCACAGAACAAGACGTCAGAAAGATGGAAATGATATCATGTGCACTGTACAGCACAGTCAACAAACAACAAAAAACACACCATGAATCTGTGCTACTCTTGTTATATTATATGGATTTAGCAGCAAATCAAAGAACTAGAAAAAAAATTGCTAACACATTGTGGTGTGTCAAGAGAGTATAGAAGTACAAGAGAATACTGTAATGAAACCTGCTGCGATTTAATAGGCTCAACCTGATAGGGTGTGGAAAAATAACAGGCCATTGCAAGTCAGAGCCTTTAAGGGACAGTGTCCTGAGTCTGAATCCAACTTGAGAGTCTATGATACAATGTATGTTCCTTTTCTACTACTCCTTAATATATTCCTGACAACCAAATTCAATAAAGGAGTTTTTACTTGTTTACTAATCCAATGAAAAATTAAATCTTTATTGTTTGTTGTTACTGTTATAATAGAGTATGCAGTGAGAAGGTTTTATCTAGACTATTATATCGAAACAATTTTTTATTATTATTACATTCATTAATGAATTCATCTATCAAATTATCATCATTTTAGGCTTCAAAGAGAGATCATAAGTGTTGGTTGGATTGAGGAAGTTATTTGAGCATCACAGCAGCATTTTACCTCACATTGAATAACAGATGTACCCATGGAGATCATGATTTAAAAAGAGATCTGAGTAATGAACCGTGTTTTTCAATAACAAACTATGGTTAGAAAGCTACGCTGAATTTACGGATAAGCATACACTATATCGCCATCAAAGTATGAACCAAATATATAAAAAATATATTTTCTACTGACTCCTGTTTACCGAAACCAATGTAATGATTGCATGGCAAAAATATGTTCACATAGAAAAACATATATAACTAATCAGTTAAAGCAGGAAGAACTCAGCTTGTAAATATTAGCCAGAACATAACATAAAAACAGTAGTAGGTTACACTGGATAAAAAAAAAAAAAAAAAAGCAAAACAAAAAAAAGAAAAAAGAAAAAAAAAAAAAAAAAAAAAAAAAAAAAAAAATAAAAAAAAAAAAAAATAATGGGAAAAAGGATGGCAGGTGACCTCAAGTCGCTACTCTGATGTATATTGGTGAGTTACGTTTCGTATATTATTGTAAGGATAAAAATAGAATTAAAATACAGTCAAACATTTGTGTTGTTGTTAAGTTAATGGAGTGCAAAGTAATCATCACTTTTCATGGCGCTCTAATAATAATAATTGATTCCTCTCACACTGTTCATTACAGCTGCATTAAGATTCACAGGTCCAATGGTTTTCTGTTTGGACTTCTCCATGTCTGTGTTCACTGTGGCTTAATACAGCAACTACATCAAGAAGTCACAAACATTATTAACATCATGAGTTTAAAAGTGAATAAAAAGGAAGAGACCATAGGAGAAAAACATGACTTTACCTCAGTAACATATATATAACAATATATAACAACATGACAGACATCTTTGTCTTAAACTCACAGTGAGAAGTGTTGGAGCCAAGTAGTTTTACAAATGTATTTTAGTCATGTAGCAGGTTTCCATGTTGAAGAACCTCCATAAAGTTTCTCTCTGTTGTTGTGAATCTGATTGTGGTTTCTGCTGTGCTCTGTGTTACAGTGATACAGGGTCAGAGAGGCTGGGGAGTGTTTTACACTCACACTCACATCTGTGCCTTTAAAGGATCAACAGTGGAAATACACTGCAGCTACAGTTACCCATCCAGAATAAATGGTTACTATACTACAGTTGAGGAAACACTCTGGTTTACTAAAAAGATTAATGATGCACCATTGGATCTGAGAACAGACTCAGACTACAGAGGTCGTGTGGAGTATAATTGTCGTATAAAGAACAGCTGCACTCTGACAATCAGAGACCTGAGAGAGAGCGACTCAGCTGAGTACAAGTTCAGAATCACAACAAACCAAGGTGGGAAATATACAGGTGAACCTGGAGTCACTTTGTATTTCACAGGTAACGTTTTCACTGGCATATTTATCAATTTGGTTCCAATCATTAACTACTGAGAATCTTTGTGTGTTGCTTTGATTGTACTTTTCTAGTTTAGTTAATGTCTGTTCTTTTGTCACAGGTCCAGACCTCCAGGTGCTGGTGGAAAGATCATCAACCCAGACAGAGCTGAAGTGTCACAGCAGTTTTAAAGTAGCTGATCGTCCTTCATATGTCTGGTACAAGAACGGACTGGAAATGAAGGAGGAAACATTTTCCCTTAGAGTCTCTGTTAATGATGACAACAGCTATTCCTGTGCTCTTAAAGGACATGAGGATTCCACCGGCTCAGCCTCCAGTGTGTGAGTTTACTCCACAGTGTCACTAATACAATGTGAAACTTAAACCTTCCACTACACAGTTTATGTCTAATATTTGAGCAACCTTTGTATAAACTATTGACTCAATAATATTCACTTCCACTTTATAAAGTTGTTCTTGATTTAAAGATAAAATGAGAATAAAACACATTTTCATATTGATGTTAACACGTCTCCTCTAGCTATTCCCTCCTCCAGATGCTCCCAAAAGCTTCCCTCATGTGTCCCACCTACTGGTGGAGCTTATCTCTCCTTCGGTGG
>NW_019178751.1:0-954 GCF_002260705.1 Seriola dumerili
ATTGTTAAAAGTTTAATTGAGAAAATTGCCATAAAACATACCCTCCCGAGTATTTGTGTGTTTATGAAATAAAAATAAATAAATTAATAAATAAAATAAAATAAATTTATTTTTTATTTTTATTTAAATATGTTATTAAAAGAGTCCCAGCTGCAGGTGGTTATCATATTTATGTTTATTTCATTTATTCCTTTTAAAATTCTGTCACCCTCTCCATGTGGGTTTTAAAGTGGTTTAAAAGTCATTGGGGGGCATGCAATAAATTAAGATATGAACATTACAACCGTTCATTCAAGTTATAAAACTTCATAATAAATAAATAAATAATAAAAAGAATTTGATAATTAAATTAGTAAAGCCATGCGAAAAAAAACTATATACAATGTAAAAGAGGCAAACAGTTAATAAAAATGAATAACACAATGTTAAATTAAAATACATAAGATTACCACAGGAGAGGGGTATGTAAAATTTATAAATAGAACGAAAATATGATTAAGATCGGTAAAAACGAAGTCCGCCACGCTGCAGAGGGAGTTCCAGTATAAAATCTGTAGGGAGAGACCACGAACAGTACAGGAGGTTCATCGTTAAAAATCTATGATGAGCTTTGCCTGTATGAGTACTTTGCTTTCTGTGTTAGTGTGTCCCAGCGGCCATGCCTTAGAATATGTCTCCACCTATTGGTCAAAAGTCCAAACTACTGCCTCAGTCACAAAAGCAGAATAGGCCAGACAAGAATCAGGAGTCTGGGTTTATTGCCAGCAGCATTGCCCAGAATGTATATGTGTCTCTCTCTGCTGCCCACAAACTACAACAGCAAGCGGCACTGCAGGCCCGCCTTTAAATGTTTCTTTAAATGAATGAAATTGAGATGCAATACCATGATATTATTATTGTTGTTGTTATTATTAGTATTATCATTATTATTATAGATCTTTTAAGATGCTGTTG
>NW_019178752.1:0-776 GCF_002260705.1 Seriola dumerili
CAGGTAACACACAGACTATGCATGACTACTTCATACAACCCCACGTCAAATTACCATAACTATCCCTTTAAACAAATAGACTGTAAAACTGGGCATAAAGCTGCTGAGTGGGCTGCAGTGCTCTCCTCCACAGCTTCAAACACTTCGATCTGCCTGGAGTGTTCAGAGTCAATGTCCCCTTAAAACATTTACACACTGTTGCTGATTGGTTCAGACTTTCCACCAGCTCCTCACAGAGAGGAAGTCCTGAACCCTTCACTGCTGTGCATGGCTGTGAGTTTCATCCTGTGAGCCCACAAAGAAGCAGACCTGTTGTGGTGAGGAGGGGGCGGAGCGAGGACTGTGGTGGTGGTGGGACGAGGAGCACAAGGAGGTAGATTTGTGGATCTCCCAGTAGTTGCCATGGAGGTCGAGGGAGGAAAGAGCAGGCAGGTTGTCTCTCTGCACGGGTTTGTCATAGTGAGTGGGTGGAGGCGGCGCACTCAGACATTTCCTCAGGCACAGATCACTGTGAAGTCAATCACACATGTGACACAGGTTTGAGGACAGGCTCAGGCAGCTTTACACCCACCCACACCATGACTCATGTGACCCTATCATCTCACATGACGTGATTGGTGGTTCAATGTCTCTATAAGTGTTAAAGACCCTACAACAAGTTGTAACAAACACTACTACGTTTCAGTTTTAAAACTCATCTCTTGTACTATATTTACTCCTGATGTCCAGTCTTCAGCCCCTAAAACAGAGACTTTCAGAAACTCTGCTGGACCTGT
>NW_019178753.1:0-224 GCF_002260705.1 Seriola dumerili
ATCAACCTAAACTGCATTCATGATCATTTTGTTAATAACCCTTAAAGTGTGTGAGACTCACCTCAGGCTGTATTTCTACGTCCTCAGGTTCACAGTGGACACTGTAAGTTTGACCCATGCTCAGTTTACAGTCAGCAGAGATCTTGATGTTTTCAGCATCTCCTTGTTGGGCGGCAACCTTCAGCACCAGGACATTTTTATTATGGTTTTAATGCTCAAAGAGT
>NW_019178754.1:0-117 GCF_002260705.1 Seriola dumerili
TGTGAATTCATAACAATTAGCATAATCTAGGTGAAAATGTCAGCTGTACTTATTTCTAATGCAAAAGGAAAAGACTATTTTTGTTATTAAATATTATAGATGAGTCTTCATTATTTT
>NW_019178755.1:0-175 GCF_002260705.1 Seriola dumerili
CTCCTGCAATGTCTGGGCTGTGTGCTTAGGGTCATTGTCTTGTTGTAAGGTAAACCTTAGGTCCAGTCTGAGGTCCTGAGTGCTCTGGACCAATGTTTTTACTAGAAATATGTCTGTACTTTGCTCCGTTCAACTTTCCCTCAACCCTGACCAGTCTCCCTGTCCCTGGCACTGA
>NW_019178756.1:0-116 GCF_002260705.1 Seriola dumerili
TGTGTTTGCACTCGTTGCACGAGAAGAGTCAAAGATGGCAATGATGAAACCGGGAGGGAGGGAGGGAGGGAGGGAGGGCGGAAGGAAGGCAAGTGCAGATTCTAAAGGGATCTGAT
>NW_019178757.1:0-129 GCF_002260705.1 Seriola dumerili
CTGCATATTTGTTAAAACCCCTGTCCTGTGGCCGTACGTTGAGGCAACCAAGGAAGAAAAATACCCATAAAATCGGTGTCGGAGCTGCTGGGAGTTGTCATCAGTCATTTCATCTGAAGAGGACATGGC
>NW_019178758.1:0-114 GCF_002260705.1 Seriola dumerili
AAACTGGGAAATAAGCAAATATTCACATTCATGAAACTGTGCCAGTTTTTTCTTTATAATTTTGCCAAAAAAAAATTTAATGATTAATTGTTTATCGCTATTCCAATTAATTAT
>NW_019178759.1:0-137 GCF_002260705.1 Seriola dumerili
TAAAATTTCTTAAATGGGGGGCAAGATATTTTCATCAAGACACACTTTCAATGTCTCTGGAAACACTTTGTGCCACATTTGCAGTGACTTTACAACCAATATAGCAAGTTAGCTAAACTACATTGAAACCGTGTTTG
>NW_019178760.1:0-126 GCF_002260705.1 Seriola dumerili
GCAAAGTACGAAGACATCATGGTATAATAAGGCCCTAAATGTAAAAAAACATAGTATAGTGTAGCAAAAAACGTGAAAAAATGACACAGTATACTATGGCAAAAAAATGAAAAAATGACAATGTGT
>NW_019178761.1:0-18649 GCF_002260705.1 Seriola dumerili
AGGCGGGACTCGAACTTGGGTCTCCTGTGTGGCAGGCGGATGAGTTACCCCTGGACCAAGAGGGCAGGCAGGTTTGATGAGGATATAAGATGGGTTGAGAACCGGTGTACAGGTAGCGATGCAGATGAATCCAGAGGGAGCAACCAAAGGATTGTTGGGGACAGGCAGAGGATCGATGAACCAGCAGGACAGGGAAAACTGAAGTGGTGAAACACCACACAGCCACAAGCAGACAGAGACCAGAAAACTTACAGGCAAAACTCGTGGTCAGGAACGGAAGGCTGTAGCGTTTGCTGGGGTAGAGATGAGAAGAGAAGATCAGAGGCGAGCCAAGTCGGTACTGGGAAGTCAGTCCACAGGTTAGTGCTGGAAGGTCAGGCATGAAGCGAAGACAATCTGGCACTGAGTGAATGAAACAGAGCTGCTTATAAAGTGGCTAGGTGATGAGACTCAGCTGGGAACACCAGGTGTGGCAGATTTGGCTGATGAGGTGTGGCCGGAGGGTGAGTGAGTGGAAATTTCAACCACAGCAGGAGAGCAGCAAAGTTGATTGCGACAATGTGTTACTCAAAATGACGAGCCGAGTCCGTAGACACCGAATTTGTGGAATTTGGACAAACTTTTTTTTCTTTTTTTAATTAAAACACAGAATTTAACAGTGTCCCACGGCAGCATATGGGAGACTACCCATGGCGGCCCTTCGGAAGGGAGCGCCTCAGAAGTCTGGGGCTGACATATGTTATTCAGCGTGATGAACCGAGTCTATAGACACCAAACTTGTGGACTTTGGACAAACTTTTTTTTTCAAGATTAAAACACAGAATTTAACGGTGTGCCACGGCAGCATATGAGAGATGACCCATGGCGGCGCTTCGGAGGGGAGCGACTCAGAAGGCTGGAACTTACATGTGTTACTCAGCGTGATGAGCCGAGTCCGTAGACACCAAATTTTCTGGACTTTGGACAAACTTTTTTTTTCAAGATTAAAACACAGAATTTAACGGTGTGCCACGGCAGCATATCAGCGACTACCCATGGCGGCCTGCGATGGACTGGCGACCTGTCCAGAGTGTACCCCGCCTCTCACCCGAAAGGATGCTGGGATAGGTTCCAGCCCCCCCGCGACCCTACTAGAGGATAAGCGGTAGACAATGAATGAATGAATGAATATATATAAATTCATTCATTCATTCATTCATTCATTGTCTACCGCTTATCCTCTAGTAGGGTCGCGGGGGGGCTGGAGCCTATCCCAGCATCCTATATAAATACTATTTAAAATATATACATGATTATTTATTATTATATAATTCATTAAAATTCATTAAAAATGTTTAAATATAGATTCAAATTCATTATATGGGGATTTCACAAACAAACTACCAGGAGTTAAGGGGTTAATTCGATTTATTTCTAAAAAGTAAAATTTAGACCAGGATTTTAAAATAGGTGATTGAGCGGGTATAAAAGGGCGATAACACATTGAAGGCTCATTCTGAGCTGAGGCTTTGCTGGAGACAGCTGCTTTTAGTGCGTGGTAGCCACTCTTGTTTATTTTCATTGCCCTGCCTGAAGAAGGCACATACAGTGCCGAAACGTCGCGAAAGGGCATATTTATAGTTTATTAATATATAAAAATATAAAAATATAAAATATAAAAATATAGTTTAGTATAAGGGAGTTTTTTTTTGTTTTTTATTAAAATTCATATTTTATTTCATTTATATATATATAGAAAAATAAAAAGGACACCCCCCATCATTCTAAATGGCGTTTGCCAAAGAGGATGGTGAGTGGCAAATAGTTCGCCGTGGGAGAAGGGGTCGCCCCCGTGGGTGAAACTTCGACCTTCGACCCCAAGACCAAAGTTGGTCATCTTGGGACCGGGGAGGGATGGGCGCCGGAGGGAAGGCCCGTGCATTTCCTGACCCTCAATGGAGGGGACGGGCTAACCCTTCGCCTAACCCTAACCCTAACCCAAATAAATAAACAATTAAAACCCAGGGGGGTCTACTGTGCAGAATTTGATGTTGAGGTAAGAAATAAATGATTTTATTAATTAATAAATATACATATCATTATTACAGAAATACTCAATAAATAAATAAATAAATATCTCTATTAATAAATACTATAGCATACAAATGGATTAAAAACAGGTTAATAAATAAATAAATAAATACATTAATTAGAGTAGTTTAGTGCATATATAGGAATTAAAAAATATATAGGGGTGGACAAACGGTGCAAAAGGAAGAGGATTTCATGAGTAATGAATGTATTAAAAACCGGAAGACGTGAATGAAAAAGGATGTTTTTGTTTTTGTTTATATTCATGTGTGTTTCCTTTTCCGTTAAAAACAATTGATGTAAGTGGAATAAAAATAACAATTTTCTTTTTCTTTCTTTGTTGAATGTGAAAGATGGATGTTCAGTTATAGGTTTATGTTATGTGTTCATGATGACTGACATCCGAATTTGAAAAGTCGTCTCTCGGTTAAGGCGATCGATGCACCGGGGTAGAGTGCGGTGGCGGCCGGCTGGCCAGCGGTGGCGGCCGGCTGGCCAGCGGGGGCGACAGAGGGGGACAGGGTGAGCTCCCGACTTCCGCTCCCGCCCCTCTTGGCAGGACTGCGGGGAGTTTAAACTTGCCTGGTCTTCTCGTGCTAGCCTGTGACAGCTACGGATCGACAGCACTCAGGTTTTGTCACCGATCGCCGGGAAGATTAAAGTTTGTATTTGCCTGAAGAAGGTCCGATTAGTGACCGAAACATTGCAGTGTGTTACCTTGTGTTTTTGTTATGTTTTTGTTATATGTTCTGTGAAAATAAAACATTGTGTGAAAAAAGGAAATTCCTTTCCCTCCTTTTTCAAAATAAAAGTCTTAGAACTTTTAGAGTTTTTTTTCGCCTCATCCGGAGGTCCGTTTTTTGTTAGATTAGCTTCTGTTTTTTCTTTTTTTAGTTTTTTTTATAAAAAAACACACGGAGATGCACTTTTTTGAAAGAGACGACGGCTGGACGATGGTCCGACGCGGGCGCAAGCAGCCGCGCTCGGGAGACAGAGCACCCCAGCGCTCCGGCTCCCTTCGTGGCTACGAGGACCGAGATACGGCCGACCCAGACGGGATGGATATGATGGATCGCGACACTTCCAGCGATCCATCGTGGCCAGAACGCCATGGCAGGATCGCCGGGTTCATCACGCTCACGAGCAGCGGACCGACAACGGCGGACGACGGCAGGGCCGCCATGTCCACTACGCTCGCGAGCAGCGGACTAGCAGCAGCGGGCTACGGCGGGACAACCAGGTACGCTACTACGGGCCTGGACAGCGGACCATGGACGGCTAACCGCAGCGACAGGGGCCTTACAGACCCACCCAGCCCACCCAGCCCACCCACAAGGTACAGTCGAATGATCCGGACTTTAATTTAAAGGTCCGGATCATTCATAACATTATTAAAGCGGCCCACCATCTAAAAAATGTGTCGGCGAAGGAGCCACCCCCGACCATCGGCCGCATGACCGCCACTCTGAGTGAGTTTATTAAACCTGCTGCTGGTGGGGAACACCAAAAACTGGGAGTACACCACCCTCCTAGTTCTCAGAGAACATTATATGGACATGCTGGAAGCCGAAATTAATAGGCTGGCCAGACAATCAGGACTGGAGGGGTCCTTTCCAGATTGCCTCCGCTTGGGTGAGGAGGAATCTGGGACAGAGGCTGGGGGCAGAGACCCTTCAGCAGGCGGAGGCCGTCATCCTGGCCCACCTAACAGGCTGGCAGGCGGCGGAACGCACCGCAGCGGGCACACAGGAGCACGGGGGCCCGCCTCCGGAGACTCAGGGCCACCCAAACCTCCTGTGGTGACACCACAGCCAGCAGCCGACGAGCAGGGGAAGCTGGCTGACCTGGAAGCAGCACCACCACCACCCTCATCCACCACGCCCGTCCGGAGACCCACCCGCCACATCAATACGGTCAGGAAAATGAAAGACTGGGCACTCAACGTGAGGAGGAAGTACCTGATCGTGGGAGACTCCAACCTCGCCAAGTGTCCACCCTTCCAGGATGAGGACCTACAGGTGGACAGCTATCCGGGAGCCAACTTCCACCACGCTGCAGCCATCCTCGCCAAGGCAACCTGCTCCACACAGCCGGAGAAAATCATCCTGGCCTTTGGGCTGAACCACAGGGCTCAGAAAGCCCAGGTGACTGCGACGAAGCAGCTGCAGGCGGCTTAGAGGGCGACAAAGCGGCGCTTCCCACTGGCACGGGTGATGGTGCCAGCCATTAATTACTCTCCATCTCTCCCTCAGCAGGAACGCTTTAACCTGAATGCAATAAATAAATATATTGTTGAAAACTGTGAGTTCATCCCCAAGCTCCCAGACACGGCGTTCAGCACAGAGAGAGAGGGAGTGCACTGGACGAGGCAGACAGCAGGTTCAATGCTGGATCACTGGGGTAAGCATTTAAACTGAGGATCCCCACCAGCCTGCCACCTCAGGAGGGGTACAGAAATGTTAAAATTTTGTCCAATAAAATACAACTGTCCACCCCTCAGCTTGCTCTACTTAATAGAGGCCTTACTTTCATCCCCACTTTGGGTCTTAACAGTGAAAATATTAGTCTAGAAAATATTACAGTCTAGATTCGACCTACAAAATTACCATAGAAGATTAAAGTTGGCAGCTTTCTATGGTGATGAAGGTGATTTAACACCACAACCCTTCACTCCCACATCTCATTGGGCCCCTCCCGATGCACAACTACCCCCCCAAATCATAGACTTGATTAAAAGAGATAAAAATTATGACCATCATTTTAAAATCCGGCATTTGAAACCTAATCTGACCCAGGAAGAAAGCTCAGCACTTAAGGAGCTGATGAAAAATAAAAACATTATTATTAAACCGGCCGATAAGGGCAGTGTTGTGGTAGTTATGGAACGGGAGCAATATTTATGGGAAGGATACAGACAATTGAATGATACAAAGTATTACTCCAAATTAGAAAATCCAATTTATCTGGACACCATCCCCATTGTACACCAAATCATTAAGAAACTACATGAGAAAAAATGTATTAATTGGAAACAGAGGAATTACTTGATTGGTGATTCAGAACCCAGACCTAGACGTTTTTACATGTTGCCTAAGATACATAAGGACCCTGCTAAGTGGAGCAAGCCTTTTGAAATCCCCCCTGGTAGACCTATAGTGTCTGATTGTAGCAGTGAGACCTACAGGACAGCAGAGCTCCTGGACTTTTATCTGAATCCCCTGTCCACTACACACACCAGCTATATTAAAGACACATATGATTTCATAGACAAAATAAAAAACTTACAGATTCCGGCAGATTCGATCCTGTTTACTATCGATATTGATAGTCTCTATAAAAACATAGACATAAGAGAGGGCATTCAGTCAGTGAAAAACATTTTTCTAAAAATTATGATAAAAAAAGACCGGATAAAGAATTATTACAATTATTAGAGATTAACTGAATAAAAAATGATTTTGAATTCAATGGTGAGTATTTTTTACAGATTAAGGGCACAGCAATGGGCAAGAAATTTGCGCCCGCATATGCCAATATTTTTATGGCAGATTGGGAAACAGGGGCCCTACAACAATGTGAAAAAAGACCCATCCACTATTATAGATATCTAGATGACATCTGGGGAGTATGGACACATTCAGAGGAAGATTTTAAGCTTTTCCTGAACACTCTTAATAATTTTAATCCGTCTATTAAATTAAAATCCACTTTAAATCACAATTCTATCGACTTCCTGGACACAACAACATTTAAAGGACCCAAATTTAATGAAACCAATAAATTAGATATTAAGGTTTTCTTTAAAGAGACGGATACTCATGCTTTGCTCCATGAGACCAGCTTTCACCCCAAACACACTTTTGCAGGTCTAATCAAATCTCAATTATTACGGTTCCACAGGATCTGCACCCAAAATGAGGATTTTAAACAGGCCACTAGGGTGCTCTTCTCTGCCTTGGCCCGCAGGGGGTACTCCAGGACCTTCCTAAGAAACTCCTTCAAAAAGTTCCTCCAAATTAAGCCCCATATTGTGTCATCTTTTATTCCTTTTATAACTACTTACTCGGCATCCACGGTGAAGCTGGTCAGCGAGATCAGGAACAACTTTGAAGACTCCAGGAAAGGAAGGGAGCTCCTCCAGAACCACAGGATCATTGCTGCATTCAGGAAAAACAAGAATTTAAAGGATTACCTGGTGAAAGCCAAAATTAAACCGTTAATTGATTCCAAATTAAAGGGCAATACTGAATTCTTTAAACAGCAAGTATGGGTGTCTAATAAACAGAATAAAAATGTATATAAAATTGAGAATCAGGGAAATATTTCATCCAAAAATTGTGTATATATTATCATTTGTAAACAATGTGGGCTACAATATGTCGGTGAGACGGGAAACACAATCCGAATCAGATTCACACAACATAGATACAATATTTTGAAGAGGAAAGACATCCACACTCCGCTGGTTAAACACTTCATACAGCATGGCTGGCATTCAGTACAGGCCTCTGTCCTCCATGCAGTCCAAATTGGACAACAACCCAGAGACAGAGGACAGAGAGGACCTGGATTAGTAAATTGGGCACTAGATTCCCACAGGGACTTAATGAGAGCTAGGAGGGGGACTGCATGGGACTGGATGGAGTGTGCACAGATTGCACCACCGTTTCGCAGTGGTGCAATCCTTTATTTTCTAACCCCAACCTAACCCTAACCCTAACCCTAAAGGTCCAGATTTTCAGCAGATAAATGGGTTGGATATTAACATCTATTTTAAAGAGACCCACACTCACACTCTACACAAGCCGTCATCCTAGGCATACACATGCAGGTTCAGTTAAATCACAACTATTGAGATTCCATAGAGCATGCAGCACACAGGAGGATTTCAAGGAGGCCACTAAAGTGCTGTTCTCTGCTTTGGTCACTAGAGGGTACTCTAACTTTTTCCTTTCAAGATCATTCAGGACTTTTTAGCAAACTAAGCCTAATTTGGCCTCTTTCTTACTCCCAGTAATAACCACACACTCTCCATTAGCAGTTAGACCAATTAGGGAAGTTAAAAACAATTTTACTGATTTTATAGGAGGTGCTCAGCTGTTACAGGATTATAGAATCATTGCTGCACAAAGAAAAAAAATCTACAGGAATATTTAGTGAAAGCCAAAATTAAACCACTGGTTGAGCCTGGACCCATCAGGTATGGGGAATTTTTTAGTATTGTAATTGGGTGTGTAATTAATACAATAACAATAACAAGACACAGAATGTATGGAAGATATGGAAATGTGAGGTCAAAAAACTATGTTTATTTAATTGCCTGTAGAGAATGTGGCCTTCAATATGTGGGTGAAACAGGGGACACAATGTGGACCAGGTTCACTCAACACAGGTACAACAGTTGTAAAAAAAACACACACACATAAAAACATAAAAACATAACACACACAACATTTAATATGATATGGATGGTAAAATATTACAGCCACAATCTTGGATTTAAATCCAGGATGGTACACAGCCCAGAGGAGGAGAGCTGAAAGAATATGGATACATAGATTAAACACAGTACATCCTGGAGGCCTTAATGAGAGATAGGGTGTCTTGAGGGAAGAATGATGGACTGTGCATTAAATTTCAATGCCTTCCCCCACGTCCTAACCTGGCTTCAGCACTGAAATTCAAAGCTTTGATTTCCAAGGACAAGGAAACATGCACACCAAATATCACGATCCCATGACTGCACCCTCAGATATTATTAAGAAAAACCTCGACCGGATGTCAGCATGTACCACTTCCCAATGTCAGAAAGACTCAAGGGTGGTGCCATTGGAGCCTATAGACAGACATCCCAGAAAGTATTGATTTAAAATTGTTACTTCTGCGAGTTCAGGCACTTCCCAATGTCGTAGAGATTTGAGGGTGGTACCATTGGAAAAGGGATCCCCAAAAACCTATTAATGCGAGTTGGTTCCAAGTCTCTTTCACCTTCACAAAAAAGTTATTCCAAAACGTATCGATTCAGTGTGATTTTCATCCGTTATTCTAGCTATAACCCATATCTTCTCAGTGCTTGTGGCGATATCTGAAATTTATTTCATTTTCATTCCCCGGGGCGGAACTTTAAGCCTGGTCAGCTGTTGGTGAGTTTGTGAGGCAAAATATACAGGTTCACTTTAGCATCCAGTGGCAGTACTCTGCTCTTGGAATTCAATGGAAATATCCTAAGAGTGAGCCACCAGGTGCAATGTGGGCACAACATCACCAAAACTTTGAAAAATTGTATCTCCACAATGGAATTCAGTGTATTGTGAGTTTTCTCCCAGGAAAGAAGGGTAAGGGGAAGTGTGTATTTGCTGAGGTATTTCAATTGGGCAGCAATGCTGGCCAGAGTCCTAAGGTAGGTAAGTAAGGTTTAGGTTAGGGTAAGGGATAGGGAATGTATTATGTCAATGACTGGTCCCTATGAATATAGTAAGACAAGCATGTGTGTGTGTGTGTGTGTGTGTGTGTGTGTATGTGTGTGTGTGTGTGTGTGTTTGTGTGATGACACACTACCTGACCTCTCAGGTTTCAGTCAGAGAGGCAAAGCAAGGCGAGGCCAGAAGACACCAGACAGACAGTGAGAGTGAGAGACAGACAGGCTGAGGGAGAGAGAGACAGACATACAGTGAGACAGACACAGGAACACAGAGAGAGAGAGAGAGAGAGAGAGACAGGTCATCAGACAGACAGGTCATCAGACAGAGAGATAGCCACGTTGCTGAGACTCTGATGAATACTCGATTCATTTTGGAATACACAACAGAAACAGGTAAGTGTGACCCATCACCTGTTTCTGTTTGTTCTACTCTTGGATGATTAACTGTGTTTACATGGACGACTGGGCAGATCACAGAAAGAGGTCACAGTTTGTTCTGTTGGATGTGTTTTGTTTTGGTTTAAACCTCAGATTTCTGCAATGTCTTCGATCAAACTCCATTTTTATCTTCAAAATATTTCTTCATAACTTCACCACAAGTCGTCATCACGATTTCAGGTTCAGGACTGAAGTGGATAAAAGTCTAGTCAAGAAGGACAATTTGTTGAAAAATGTTATATTTGAATATTGTTAACAACATTTCATAGAACAGAATAATACATTAAAAATCATAAACAAATTATTATTATTATTATTATTAATAACAAAAGAGTCTTTATGTCTGAATCGGATCTGACTGTGAATGCATCATTCAAGTCACCTTTAGACTTTACTGTGTTGTATCTGAATGCACTGTGTGTGTGTGTGTGTGTGTGTGTGTGTGTGTGTGTGGTACACCTGCTGCGCTACTGTTAAAGTGATCCTCTCTGATTTAACTGATGAGGTCATCAGACTCATTCAAACCGATTATAACAGACTTAACGCAAAACTCTCTCTCTATGTGTCTCTCTCTCACACACACACACACACACACACACACACACACCATACACAGTAAGCTGTCTGTTGGGAATCAAACCAACAACTCTACAATATTAGCAGGAGGTAAAAAGTTACATTGTTCCCCTTGATAATGATAATGATGATGATAATGATGATGATGTTTATTCAGTTAAAACTGAAATTAGATTTAAATTTCTGGTTTTGTTTAGTTTTTGAGACAGCTTAAGGGTTTATTAACCTGCAGGTAACCATAGCAACTGGGCTGATGCTTCAGGTGAGTAACAGGGGAAACTGAAGTGAACGAACACAGGGCCAGGTATCTCACCCGTTAAGGTAATCTCTGTAGCAGATGTGTGAAGCAGCTATAGACAGACTGTAGCAGCCGTTGCTACTTTATCTAAAGCTACATGAGACTCAAACTTTAATAGTTTTAATGAGTGGCTCATTAGCTCGTTGACGAGCTTCAGGTTTTATACAACATTATGCTGACTCCGGGTTAGAGTTGAAGATAAGCCAGCAGACTTGGTATTTATAGGCCAGCTGACTGGTGAACAAGCTGATCAGGGATCAGATATTAACTGCTGCCACCAACAACTGCTGCAGTCTAAATTTGCTCAGTGCGTCTGTGGCCGGGCTGCTAATGCTAACTGAGCAGGGTCACACTGAAAGGTTAACAGTCTAACAGAGGAAATAGCATTTAGCTAGTCAGATTAGCACTGCTAGCTTAAGCTCAGGCTAGCATGTATGCTATAAAACAAGGTGGCAGATCCTGACCCAGGACAGATTTAATATTGATGGATTATCACACATATCTGGTGACAGAGGCCTTACACAATAGCTAACAGCTAGCTAGACTAAACAGTTGTGCTACAGCCTGCTCACATCTGATCAGCTGCTTCATGCTAATCAACAAGAGCTTCTGAAACATTCTTTATACAAACAGTGTCAACATGAAACACTGGGGCTACAGGATGTGTCATCAGATTCACTGTGCATCATTTCATGTTCATTTAAATAAAGCTCTAGAAGTTTGAACAGCATTTGATGAAAGAAGATGAGATTATAAAAGATGATTTAATTTCCAACAGAAACATAATTCAGACTGAAAATCTCTTTCCACGTGGATGGACAGGAAGTCACTAATGCCCAAAGCAAGAGTGCGTTAATTTACATGACATTAAATGTACAGTAATAACAGACATGACAAATGTGTCACAGTTTATCTCTGGTTATCAGACTGTGACCAGTATTGATTACTAAGCCAATATATACATTTGAGAGAGGAGGTTGTTGTTGTTGTTGTTTGCTGTAGTCACATGACTTCCTGCTGGCAAGCTTAAGACCTGTGATGTCTGTCGCTTCATTTAGTTTCTTGGTAGGTTTAGTCTTCAGGAGCAATAAGGTTGAATGAAGCTGAACAGCGTCTCTCACTCTTGCTCTTGCTCCCTCTTTCTCACACACATACACACACACACACACACACACACACACACACACACACAGTAACACATGTGATTGCTGCACATTTGGAGGTTTTAGAGTTACAAGTTACTTGGCATCTGAATCGCAATGTGATCCTCACGAACCACACACTCAGCAAGCACACAGTGACACACTCACACACACACACAGAAACACATACACACACTTGTACATCAGTGTGAGGATGTGTTTCAGGTCTGGCAGCAGCTGTGTACTGTAGCTGGTTTGAGTCCACAGAGATTTCAGGGAAACTAGAGAAACTTCTGAGGTTGACTGTCAGAGCGTCTCTGTATGAGTGTGACTCAGTCAGACACACACCAACAATTCATCTGTTGAGATACATTTATCAGAACAAAATGAAAGGTTTCACCCTACACCCTGCTGACTTCTATTTAACCCTGGGGACAGACAGGAGTGATGAGCACGAGACGGAATATAAGGTTTGAGGATCAGATGGGTGTTAAGGGCCGTGTCCATTTACAATTTGTACGTCATCAGAAGCACAAAGTCTGATCTGACATGCACAGGAAGCAAACAGACAATCACTGACGAAGGAAATGGGAGGAAGACAGGAAGTAACACAACACAAAACACACAAGGTAAATTATTTCAAAGTAAGACAGGAACTAAACAAAAAGTCCAAACAGTCCAGTCAAATTCCTAAGGAAGTGTCCAAACTCCAAATATAAGGGGAAGAGTTACATTTATCAGATAAATGTAAAATTAGTGACAAAATGAAATTCTAATTCTATACCATCAGAAATAGTAACCATTTAAAACTCAGCTTATGTATTTAATGACACGAGGAGACACAGGTTAGTTCAGAGAAAATAAAACTCAATTAACAATTCCAAGTGACCAAGAGCTCATGACCAAAGAGGCTGAAGCAATGACCTGCTGAAGACTGGATGAGAAACAACAGTAGATGTAATGGAGACATACACAAACACACACACACACACACACACATTCACACACACAGAGAAATACACACACACACACACACATTCACACACATAAACATACATACTCATATACACGCATAAATACACATACACACATGCAGCTTCCTTCACTAAAGGGAAGGAAAAATGCCGTACCACAATTCCTTGCTGCAGCAACATTTAAAGCAACGCAGCATCGTAGTTTCACCACAGCAGAGCCACATTAATGTAGAAACAGAGCAGCAGTTTTATCTGATACAAATACATAAATGCCGTTCCACTCATGGTGTCATGCACTTAAAATTTCTAAAGAGTTTCTCTACTTTCTCTATACTCAATGTCTAAAAGGTCAAAGGTAAGGGAACTCTATATACTTATGTGTGAATATCATTTATTCTGACCTCTTGCTCAGTTCATTATTTAGCTTAACTTTCTCTACTTGTATATTCCTTCATGTTATATCACTTCAACATTTGTGTTTGTTTTGTTTTTATTTTCAATAGTATCTTGTTGTTGTTTCCTCCTGGGACTGATGGTTAAAAGCTCATGTGATTCTGTGTTGGACAGGAAACAGCAAAGTTAGTTTAAAAACACAATGCCCAGTGTGAGCACCACTGGTTGTCTCTTCCCATGTTCTGATGAACGCTCCTTCAAACACCGACCTCCTGACGTTTTCCATGGAGGTTGAGGAGACGTGGTTAGTCCAGAGAGACAGAGACAGATGGAGGACAGGAGACAGGAGGGGAGAGTGGACAAGCAGCACAGCAGCAGACCCATGAACGTTTCATAACCAGCTGATCACCAGTTTCACTGTTTCACTCCTTAATAATGTCATCATCAGCTGCAGCAACAACAAGTGTTAACATGAGCAGCAGAGCAACAATGATGAGGTCAGGTTATAACACCTTCATGAATATGATTGGCTGTTACTGGCCGCACAGCTGTGAAGGAGCCAATCGTACTGCAAACAGCCAGTACAAACTCTGAATGTGATGGAGACGTGTTGATTCTTGTATTTTATTCAAACATAATGAACAGTAATATTGAAACAGTTATAGTCAGTGTGTGTGACTGCAGCGCCCCCTGGCTATAGGAGGACTTTGTCACCCACAGTCACTCAGGACCAGGACCAGGACCTGCTCCTGAACCTGAACTGAACCAAACTGCAACAGAAAACTCAAGCCAGAGTCTTTCTGCCAGTAAGGCTTTGTGGCAGGAAGCCCTGAGGACAAACTTCTCCCAACACACACACACACACACACACACACACACACACACACACATCGTTTTATTTTAGCGTGTTGAGCTGACAGAGAGAGAGGAAATGCCGGGCGTCTCTGACTGCGTCCAACAACATTCTGTGGTCTACAGTTACACACACACACACACACACACACACACACACACACACACACACACACACACACACACAAGTGTGTGTTGGTGCATTAAAAGCAGCAGGACTTTTCTCTATCAGAGTGACACAACATCACACTCTGCAGGAACAACAACACTGATAACAGCTATGCATGTGTGTGTGTGTGTGTGTGTGTGTGTGTGTGTGTGTGTGTGTGTGTGTGTGTGTGTGTGTGTGTGTGTGTGTGTGTGTGTGTGTGTGTGAGTATGAAGGCAGTGCGACAGGACAGACAGACAGCTTCATGAGTTACCTGTCTGTCTCTCTGAGAGAAAGACAATGTCAGCGTTTGATAAACCAGCTGTTTCATTTTAGACTTAGCTTAGCTTCACCAGCTCCAACTCTCCTCGGTACACCTTTTCTCCGTTCTCCAGGTTCTTGCCAGGTAGGTGATTACAGCGTCTTAGAGAACCTGTGTCAGTTCTTCTTCTGTGTTTGGTTGTCCTGAATCTGGACCAATCAGACATCTCCAGTCCTTTCATTAAAACCAGTGAATGGTTCTGAGTAGGAGATTTGACGTGTGACAGCTCTGTTCATTCATTGCACTTGACTTGACTCGACTTGTGCTGTACTTTTTATTTCTTCTTCTTGTGTAAACTGCAGCATTGAAGAAATGTATATTTACTGAACATTGCGTGTCGGTTAAGGGTTAAACTTAGTTGAATATGATTTAAAAATGTCAACAGTAACTGAGAGGCTTGGCCTCAACAACATCTGATTCTGGTCTTTACTTTTATTTAAAGTTTGAAGATAAGAATTTTATGTGGTGACATGTTGTGGTGAAAAAGGAGATGAATGTGAGTGATGTTAATGCAGTTTGTCTCAGTGAGTCTCTGTGTGGCGCCTGTTATCACAAAGACAAGAGGCTCAACGACATGTTAGTGACGGACACACACACACACACCTTCAGTTTTAAAGCAGTGAACAAACCAACAGCAGCTGAACACAGTAAGACGATTTTAACATCATGAATGTTTCTGTAGTAACATGTTTGATCAGTCTTGTGTTCATGTGTTCATGTGTTCATGTGTTCATGTGTTCATGTGTTCATGTGTTCATACATGTTGATATTTATCAGCAGAGAAACATGTTTTCAGATCTTTAACTGAGACTTTTCATTAATATCAATGTGTTAATGTCTTGTGCTCTGTTTAATGAGAAAACTGAATGCACTCTACTCACTGAGTGACGTCAGGAAATAATTCACATAATTTAGCATTTTTCCATCTTTATGTACGACAGCAGAAGTTAATGTGACTTTTTTATTTTTAAGGTTTTGACTGACTTTTTAAAGACCTCCATCTGTTATCAGAGAAATTATAGAGACCGACTCTGATATCATTTACTTAATCCAGTATTTAAACATTGAAGTTTATGCTTTAAACTCAACCTGCTCAATACATGAGAGAACAGTTGGTGGCTAACAGCTAGCCTGTTGACCTCTGATGACAGGCATCCTCTTCATGTGTAACATCAGATTCAGTAAACTCCGTGATGAGTCATCAACTGATGACTTTGGTTTCCCACAAACATTTGTTCTGTCACATACGTGGGCAAGGTGAGCAAGGTGAGCCAGGACTGATGAGGCACCTGCTGAGGATGCTGCTGTTTGCACTAGTGCTTTGAAGATAAGACACTTTACGTCCTGGATAATAAACAGTAAAAACAAATTAGGAATTGTGGTATCTTGAGGTGCTGATGTGAAGAAGTGATCACCGCTGACACGTCTGTACTTGCAATCCAAAAGAAGTTTATTTACAAGAAAGAAACAGTGTCAAAAATGCCGAATCCTGGAGCATCTCTGCCAATGTGAGATCTCTCCTCCACCGTCTCACAACCCCTCTATTTATCTGCCTCAACCCACCTTTGGAATGTGCACTTCTTCCTATAAGAAGAAGCTTTCACCCAAATGGTCGACCACATCTGGTCTACGGCCTCTGGTCTCTGGCCTTTGCCCTTTTAGGCCAGCAAAAACCCACATCCTGAGTCTCTCGTACCGTATGTAACAGAAAACCGATGTGTAAACAGTTTTACCCCCTAATGCACATTCCTTAAACTCAACTTATAATGGGTGGTTCAAGGAAACCTTTGACAAAGTCTTAATTGACAGCCTTCTTGAACTTTAGGATAAAACATACATAAGAAGAAGAAGAAGAACATACAACAATTTAGAATGTTGAAATAGAAGGAAATGAAGTGGATAATACACTTCAGTATCAAATGTTAAAACCAGTTTAAAGCTGAGTTTACAGTTGAACAGTCACATGACTCACTGAGAGGGAGGGGCAGTTAGATGACTCTGAGCTCGTGAATGTCGGGGAGCGGGCAGAGAGTAGTTACTGATGCTTCATGAAGATCCCTCTGGACTCAGACAGGATAGTTCCCTACATGATTTGATGTGGGTGGGGCAGTTGGTCAGGTGGAGTGAGACAGATCTCATCGGTGTAGTAGTGGAAACGTAACGACCGATGTTTGTGGTCACAGTAGCTGCCACCTTTTGTGCCTCGGCCTCTGGCGTGATGCCACAATGACTGATGCTGTTTGTAGTCCCTATCAATACGCCATGACAGCTGACATCTGCTGTGACATTACACCTGTAACTGTCCAGAAGTGAAGTAACTCTGGTCAGTGCAGAGGTGACACATCATCTGCTGCTGTTTGTGGTCCCTGCTGTTGTCCATGATTACATGTCTGCAGCCATTGGCTAGTAGCCATGGTAATTACCACGGGAGAGCTGCCACAGTTTGTGAACATGAGCCACTCACTGTTTTGATGATGATGATGATGATGATGATGATGATGATGATGATGATGATGATGATGATGATGAGTGTTGAGAAATGAAATAGGCAGCATTGAGAAAGAGGAGAAGAGGAGACGATGAAGAGCTTGTCTTTAATGACCTGAACAACACCTTCACTCTGCAACGCCTGTGTGTGTGTGTGTGTGTGTGTGTGTGTGTGTGTGTGTGTGTGTGTGTGTGTGTGTGTGTGTGTGTGTGTGTGTGTGTGTTTTGCTGTTTTTAGCTGGCTGTAGCCTAATATTTGTGGGAACCAGAGCGAGAGAGAGAGAGAAAGACAGGCAGACAGACAGAGAGACAGGCAGGCAGGCAGGCAGACAGACAGGCAGACAGACAGGCAGGCAGACAGACAGACAGACAGGCAGGCAGACAGACAGACAGACAGGCAGGCAGACAGACAGACAGACAGGCAGGCAGACAGACAGACAGACAGGCAGGCAGACAGACAGACAGACAGGCAGGCAGACAGACAGACAGACAGGCAGGCAGACAGACAGACAGACAGGCAGGCAGACAGACAGACAGACAGGCAGGCAGACAGACAGACAGACAGGCAGGCAGACAGACAGACAGACAGGCAGGCAGACAGACAGACAGACAGGCAGGCAGACAGACAGACAGACAGGCAGGCAGACAGACAGACAGACAGGCAGGCAGACAGACAGACAGACAGGCAGGCAGACAGACAGACAGACAGGCAGGCAGACAGACAGACAGACAGGCAGGCAGACAGACAGACAGACAGGCAGGCAGACAGACAGACAGACAGGCAGGCAGACAGACAGACAGACAGGCAGGCAGACAGACAGACAGACAGGCAGGCAGACAGACAGACAGACAGGCAGGCAGACAGACAGACAGACAGACAGGTGAAGAGGATCATATCTGAAGTAATAAATTTGATAAATCATGAGTTAAAGTTTTACAGTGTTTATATGAGCTGCTCTTCATACACTGTAACATCACTGGTGTTAAATCATCTCTTATCAATAACAGTATTCAGATCAGTCACATAAGTCACAGTGATCAATTCGTTTAATGTTTAACTGATCAATCGATGAACTCATCAGATTCAGTTTCTATAAACAATGATTATGTGCAAACATCCCAGAATGCACTGTGTTTCTTCTCTGATTTAAAGGAACAAGATGTAAAAAATCAATTTCAGTTAGATTATTCGTGTGGACTTTGACCTTTCAGTGACTCAGTGAGAATCACAAACACCATCATCACCATCAACTGATGATTCAGGCAACACTTCCCTCCTCATCCTCCTCCACCTTCTTCATGCCTGTACTGCCCTCAAGTCACATCTCAGTTCAACAGCACCAACAAATGCCCCATCTCCAACTCCTCCTCCACTTCATGGTGGAAAGATCAGCTGCTCTCACTCCACTCCAACCTACTGCCCCACCCACATCAAATCAGTGCCCAGTGTGATCTTCATGAGCCATCATCTAACCCCGCCCTACCTCACCCCATCACCTAACTGCCCCCTCCCTCTGGAGCTATGTCTCCAAACACCTCGGTGACTGATTGTCTACCCTCTCTACATAGGTTAGACAAGGAGAGGAAACAAGTAGACCAAACAAGGAGAGGAGATAAGGAGAGGAGAGGAGGTCAGCGGTTGATCAGAGGAAGGTGAGGAGGGTCTGAAAGAAAATCATGTAGGAGCCTAGAGAGGAATGAAGTGTGTGTGTGTGTGTGTGTGTGTGTGTGTGTGTGTGTGTGTGTGTGTGTGTGTGTGTGCGTGTGTGTGTGTGTATAGGAATGAGCTGGGTCATCGTACTCTCTGTAACTTTACACTGGAGGGTCAAACTGAAGACTCGGAACAGCTGCTGCTGCCATGGCAACGCAAGGGTGGGGTCAACCCTGGCAACGCTGAAGACACCAGAGACAAGACTGTGTGTGTGTGTGTGTGTGTGTGTGTGTGTGTGTGTGTGTGTGTGTGTGTGTGTGTGACTTTGAACAGCGCTGCACCTGATTGCCTGTCAGTCTCTGATGTTGATAAACCTGGCTCAGTGAGAGAGAGAGATGTGGTTGTGATGATCAGTCCAGTCCAGCAGGCTGCATGGTTCTCTCTGGTTCTATGTTAGTATACTTCTCCCAAGCTGACTACGTTCTGTCCTGTAGCTCCGCCCACACGCTCAGTAGACTGATGATGACTCGTTTTAACAAAGAGAGTTCAAATCCAATAAATCCACATAACAAGAGGAACAGGACCAGAGCTCCCAGTACAGCTCCCAGTACAGCTCCCAGTACAGCTCCCAGTACAGCTCCCAGTACAGCTCCCAGTACAGGAATCTAGTCTAAGTTGATTGAACAGGAGTTTTATCCACTGAACTGTAGTTACAGTCACATGGTTCAGACTGTAGTTACAGACTCGCATGAGGTTCAGTCCAAGTTGAACAAAAAACAAACAACAGTTCTTTGATTCAGTTCTCTTGTTTTTGTCAGAGGTCTGTGTGTGTGTGTGTGTGTGTGTGTGTGTGTGTGCGAGGGCGCGTGTGTGTGTG
>NW_019178761.1:18674-65452 GCF_002260705.1 Seriola dumerili
AGAATTCATGTCCCAAGCTAAAACTTTGATCATCTTTATCTTCATCAAGTGCGTTAGATCCGACAGTTTTGTGACGTTACGAGCTGACATCCGTGCTGCTGGTTGATCAGTTATTGAATTATAGTAATATGCTCCTTACCTATGCGATGTTCTTCTCTTTCTTCCTCTGTCGCTCCTTACTCGCTCGGCTTCATGCATCCGTCACGTCTTGAATTTCCTCTAGCGAGGCTTCTGAAGCGTCTGAAGACCCACCAACCAAGGAGGGGAAGCAACGCCAATCGCACGGCATCAGTATGATCGCACCAGAACCCACTGTACCTAGGCCAGCTGCCTCCTGGGGGGGGCCATAAAATCAGAATCCATGTTTATTGCCAAAGTAGGTGACATAAAATAAATCAAATAAATATGTATAAATATATATATATATTCGTATATATACATAAATAATTTGAAGCGAAGAGAAAAACTGACAGACTTGTCTTTCACAGTTAAATCCAGGTGAACAACAGACCAGTAAACTCTCACTCTGCACAACTTACAAATCAGATCAATGCTATTGAACATGTGCAGCCTTGTTTATTAAGGCAGGTAAGTCTGTTTCCCAATCAGAAATCTGACTTACAGCTGTGAGGGAGATTCTCAGCTGATTGGCTCTCTTCAAGCAGAGCTCCTCTCTCTTGTTGCTCCTCCAAAACTCAATAATATACATTTCTGCTCATCACTGGCTGCAGCTCACTCTGTCTCACACGTCCTTGTCGTCCGTCAGTCTGTCTCTCTGTCTGTCGTGTCACTAGACTGTTTCTTCTGTCCGTCTGTTTCAGTCTTTCCCATTTTTCATCTAGACTTCATTATTTCTCCTCTCTCTCTCTCTCTCTCTCCGCTAATCTCTTCATCTCTCTCTCACACACACCACCACATAACACACACACACAACTTCACACAACACCAGACATCTGACAAAAACAAGAGAACTGAAACAGAACTCTTGGTTTGATTTCTGTTCATCTCGGACTGAACACCTCTATTCTATTGCCAACATCATCTGTTCAGCTCACACACACACACACACACACAAACACACACACACACCACACACACACACACAACACACACACACACACACACAAACAAGACCTCTGACAAAACAAGAGAACTGAAACAGACTTTGTTTGATTTTCTGTTCATCTCGGACTGAAAACCTCTATTTCATTGCCAACATTCATCTGTTTCAGCTCACAGCAACACACACACACACACACGGCCTGCACAACAACAAATGTGTGTGTGTGTGTGTGTGTGTGTGTGTGTGTGTTTGTGTGTGTGTGTGTGTGTGTGAGCTGAACAGATGAATGTTGGCAATGAAATAGAGGTTTTCAGTCCGAGATGAACAGAAATCAAACAAGAGTTCTGTTTCAGTTCTCTTGTTTTTGTCAGAGGTCTGTGTGTGTGTGTGTGTGTGTGTGTGTGTGTGTGTGTGTGTGTGTGTGTGTGTGTGTGTGTGTGTGTGTGTGAGAGAGAGAGAGAGAGAGAGAGAGAGAGAAATAATGAAGTCTAGATGAAAAATGGAAAGACTGAAACAGACGGACAGAAGAAACAGTCTAGTGACAGACAGACAGAGAGACAGACTGACGGACGACAAGGACGTGTGAGACAGAGTGAGCTGCAGCCATGATGAGCAGAAAAATGTCATATTTTGAGTTTTGGAGGAGCAACAAGGAGAGAGGAGCTCTGCTGAAGAGAGCCAATCAGCTGAGAATTCCTCCCTCACAGCTGTAAGTCAGATTTCTGATTGGAAAACAGACTTTACCTGCCTTAATATAAACAGAGCTGCACATGTTCAATAGCATTGATCTGATTGGTAAGTTGTAGCAGAGTGAGAGTTTACTGGTCTGTTGTTCACCTGGATTTAACTGTGAAAGACAAGTCGTCAGTTTTTCTCTTCGCTTCAAATTATTTATGTATATATACAGTATATATATATATATTTATACATATTTATTTGATTTAGTTTATGTCAAAACCTACTTGGCAATAAACATGATTCTGATTTTATGCCCCCCCCAGGAGGCAGCTGCTAGGTGACAGTGGAATTCGGGCGCTGCTACATGATGCCAGGATGGCGCCTCTGCTTCCCCCTCTTGGTTCGGAGGTCTTCAGACGCTTCACGCAAGCCTCGCTAGAGGAAATTCAACGACGATATGAAGCCGAGGAGAAGGAGCGACAGAGGAAGAAAGAGAAGAACATCGAGGTAAAGGACATATTACTATAATTCAATAACTGATCAACCCAGCAGCACTGGATGTCAGCGTAACGTCACAAAGATGTCGGAGTCTAACGACTCTCATGAAGATAAAGATGATCAAGTTTAGTTGGACATGAAAATCTGCTTCACAACAAAAACACATGGTGACATGTCATGTCAGCATTTTCTATCAATACCCTGAAATCTTAAGACCATGATACTGAGGTTGTCTCTGATTGGCTGTCTCTAATTGGCTGTCTCTGATTGGCTGTCTCTCTGATTGGCTGCCTCTCTGATTGGCTGTCAATGATTGGCTGTCTCTGATTGGCTGTCTCTCTGATTGGCTGTCTCTGATTGGCTGTCTCTCTGATTGGCTGCCTCTCTGATTGGCTGCCTCTCTGATTGGCTGCCTCTCTGATTGGCTGTCTCTCTTTATTCGCGGCTGTCTCTAGATCTTGATTGGCTGTCATGTGATGTGAATTGCTGTATTTCGTGCTAATTGCTGGTGTCTCTGTGGCTGTCTCTTTGATTGGCTGTCTCTCTGATTGGCTGTCTCTCTGATTGGCTGTTTCTCTTTTTGGCTGTCTCTCTGATTGGCTGTCTCTCTGATTGGCTGTCTCTCTTATTGGCTGTCTCTAATTGGCTGTCTCTCTGATTGGCTGTCTCTCTGATTGGCTGTCTCTCTTATTGGCTGTCTCTGATTGGCTGTCTCTTTGATTGACAGATAGCAGAAGAAGATCTTCCTAAACCAGCAAGTGACTTGGAGGCCGGCAAGCCCCTCCCATTTATCTATGGAGACCCGCCCCCTGAGCTTCTCAACACCCCATTGGAGGAGCTGGATCCCTTCTACCAATCACAGAAGGTCTTTGTATCTCTGTAATAAAATGTATCAGTTACATCAAGTTTCATCTTCAGGACAGACGTTATTTTACCTCCACAATGTTTATGTTTCCTGCTGTGCTTGTTTTTGTCTGACCTGTCTCTCTGTCACCTGTCTCTCTCTGACCTGTCTCTCTCTCTCTCACCAGTCTCTCTCTCACCCTTCTCTCTCTGACCTGTCTCTCTCTCACCCTTCTCTCTCTGACCTGTCTCTCTGACCTGTCTGTCTTCAGACATTCATCGTGCTCAGTAAAGGAAACATCATCTACAGGTTTAACGCTGACCCGGCCTGTTACCTGCTGAGTCCGTTCAGCCGTCTGAGGACCATCGCCATCAGGATCCTGATCCACTCATATCCTTTATGATGTCACACTCTACCAATAGCTCCTTAAGACAGACTCCATCAAAGACTAGTGAGTTCAACTAATTGATCTAACGAACACAGGCAGCCAGCTGCAGTGAAACTCGACAGGATTAATAAAATAGAAATATTTGTTGTATAATTGGCTCTACTTCGTGATTGATCTTTGATCAGCAGGTTATTGATTGATGATCAGCTTCCTTAAAGCCAAAACTTTATTCAGTTTGTTCATCATGCTGACGATTCTGACCAACTGTGCGTTCATGACGATGAGTGATCCTCCAGCATGGAGCAAGACTGTGGAGTGAGTCTGACACACACACACACACACACAGACACAGACACAGACACACACAGACACAGACACACACACACACAGACACAGACACAGACACACACAGACACAGACACACACACACACAGACACAGACACAGACACACACAGACACAGACACACACACACACAGACACAGACACAGACACACACAGACACAGACACACACACACACAGACACAGACACAGACACACACAGACACAGACACACACACACACAGACACAGACACAGACACACACAGACACAGACACACACACACACAGACACAGACACAGACACACACAGACACAGACACACACACACACAGACACAGACACAGACACACACAGACACAGACACACACACACACAGACACAGACACAGACACACACAGACACAGACACACACACACACAGACACAGACACAGACACACACAGACACAGACACACACACACACAGACACAGACACAGACACACACAGACACAGACACACACACACACAGACACAGACACAGACACACACAGACACAGACACACACACACACAGACACAGACACAGACACACACACAGACACACACACACACACACACACACACACAAACACACTGATACACACATAATTACACACTGACATTACACACAGTTGATGTGAAAACTACAGATCATGACCTCCGGACTGAGACAAATAACCAGTCTGTCTTCCTCTTCTGTCGTCTGTCCTCTGTCTAAAGGTCACTAAAGTTCAAACAGTTTGAACTTTGACCCCTGTGGTATGTTTGAGTTCTGCTGTAATTCTCTGTTCAGGAATTGAAACGCTCAGTGTTTAGATGCTTTGAACTCAGCCCATCTCTAAAGGACTGGTCTGGTTCCAAGTGAACTCTGGTGGTCTCTCTGGACCATATGTCCACAAGTGCAGGACTTTCCGTGATCACTCAGACAGTGGTTCTCCTGTAAAGTTTCTGTAGAAACACTGTGACTTTATTCACAACCTGCAGCTGATTTCAGTCTAATAACACTAATAACATTATTGATGATATACACTTAATGTGAAACGTCCATCACAGTTGTTCTTGTATCTGAATGAATGAATGAATGAATGAGTGTCTGAAGTGACTCCTGTCGTTGAACAGGTACGTCTTCACAGGCATCTACACGTTTGAAGCGACGGTCAAAGTTCTCTCCCGAGGATTCTGTGTGGGAGATTTCACCTTCCTCAGAGACCCCTGGAACTGGCTGGATTTCATGGTCATCAGCATGGCGTAATAATCAATATCAATAATCAAAAACTGAAACACAAACACATCTATGATAGAAAGACTCACAAAATCACATTGTTTCAAATACTATTCACTTGGTACATTTTTAACGTTTTAGTCCAAACTGCTGCTTAAAAACTTCAAGTTCTATACAATGAGGAAGTTGAACAGTCACTGACGACGATGACGACGATTACAATAACGCTAACAACAACAATGACAATGATGATGACAATGACAATGAAGGTGACAGCGATGACTGCGAAGGCATTGATGATGATGAAGAGGACTACAAAGCCAATGACAATGGCAATGACCATGATGACTACGAAGGCAATAATGATGACAACAGTAATGACGACAACAACAATAATGACAAAGGCAATGATGGCGATGACTATGACGATGATGACTACGAAGGCGACGATAACGATGAAGGCAATGTTGACAATGACAGCGATGATGATGATGATGGTGTCTTCTTCTCTCTTTCAGGTATCTTACAGAGTTTGTAGACTTGGGGAATGTTTCTGCGTTGAGAACATTCAGAGTTCTCCGAGCCCTGAAGACCATCACAGTCATCCCCGGTCAGTGTCTGTCACATCTTAAGGTGGATTTAATGCCTTAAGTCCACCTTAAGCAGCTGCTACTGAGACTTCTGCGATTTTTACACACACTCTGTTTTTATGAGCTGATGATGTTTATACCCACACCTCCAGGTTTAAAGACTATTGTGGGAGCTCTCATCCAATCAGTCAAGAAGTTGGCTGATGTCATGATCCTGACAGTGTTCTGCCTCAGTGTCTTTGCCCTGATTGGTCTGCAGCTCTTTATGGGAAACCTGAGACAGAAGTGTGTCCTGATGCCACAACAGCTTCGTAACCACACACCTGACGTCAGCGGTGACTTTGATTTCTATGAGTACATCAATAATCCAGGTATGAGAGGATTCTCATCGTGACACTGAGCTCAGTCAGGTCAACATCTAAATGAATGAATGAATGAATTTGTCTCTGGCAGAGAACTACTACTACGTGCCTGGGCAGCTCGATGCTCTACTCTGTGGAAACAGCTCTGATGCTGGGTACGTTCACATGAAGGACTGACTAGAATAATGATGATGATGATGGTGGTGATGGTGGTGATGATGATGATGATGTGATGGTGATGGTGTTGGTGACGATGATGATGTGTTCAGGGTCTGTCCCGAGGGTTATGTCTGTCTAAAGGTGGGGAGAAATCCAAACTATGGCTACACCAGCTACGACTCTTTTGGTTGGGCATTCCTGGCTCTGTTCAGACTGATGACCCAGGACTTCTGGGAAAACCTCTTCCAGCTGGTCAGTAACTGGTCCCAGTACAGAGGCAGGTCCTAACTAGTTAATCACTTCCTCGTTCACTCCTCCCTGTAACAGAAGCTCATCAGGTGCATTGCATTGTGGGATTGTTAGCAGGCAGCACATGTTGTACTGTTTTTGTTCTATGTTGACAAATCAAATGGACAGGAAATATGTTGTAAACAGGAAGTGGAGACAGTGATTGATAGGTCACGTGGAAAGGTAAATGAGAGCAGGTTTCCTCTCAGTCCTATTAAACACCTGGAAATATATATACAACCTGTCTGTCTCTCACCTGTCTATCTGCAGACACTACGAGCGGCAGGTAAAACCTATATGATTTTCTTCGTGGTCGTCATCTTCCTCGGCTCGTTCTACCTCATTAACCTGATTCTGGCTGTGGTCGCCATGGCGTATGCTGAGCAGAACGAGGCCACGTGTGCTGAGGCCAAACAGAAGGAGGAGGAGTACGCCGAGATCCTGGAGGCGCTGAAGAGGAGAGAGGAGGAGGTGACCCACACACAAGTACACACACACAGACACACATTAACATACACTGAAACACTGAACCTTTATTATCACTGTTGTTCCAGCAGGCAACCTGCAGGGCTGCACCCTCCCAGAATCCAGACTCAACACACCCACCTGTGGACGGACAGGAAGTCGAACAAGAACACAATACTATGGAAGGTATACACACACACACACACACACACACACACACACACAAATAGTTGAGGACACTCTTTGCCCCGGATTCTAACCGAAGAAGAGATATTTAAAATCAGTCTATTGATCCAGGTTCAGTCTTTGATGATTGAGTGTGATACAATGAGGCTTCTTCACAGCCAATCAGCTGTTTCTTCTAACACATCTGATGTGAATCCTCAGAGAGGTGGAGGTGACTCCTCAAACATGTGAGGGTGATGAATCCTCAGACAGGTGGAGGTGACTCCTCAGAGAGGTGGAGGTGACTCCTCAAACAGGTGGAGGTGACTCCTCGGACATTTGAAGGTGATGACTCCTCAGAGAGGTGGCGATGACCATGTGTTTCTTTGTGTTTCAGACTTTGAGGACGACCAGAGGCCATGTCCTCCATGTTGGTATTCCTTTGCTGACATCTTCCTGAAGTGGAACTGCTGCGGTTGCTGGCGGTGGCTCAAAATACGGCTCTACACCATCGTCATGGACCCGTTCTTCGACCTTGGCATCACCATCTGCATCGTCCTCAACACCGTCTTCATGGCCATGGAGCACTATCCAATGACGAATCAGTTTGAGGAGCTACTGAGTGTCGGAAACCTGGTGAGTGCCTCAGGTAAAACCTGAATCGGGATCATGTTAAAGTCGCCATATGAAGAGTACATTAACCATCACTATCTTTTATCTAACTGACGCTAACTTTAAAAGTAGTTTCATAATCAACTAGATCTGCAAGCAGGAATGAATGGGGTCCAAGCCTCCTGAGGTAATCGCACCGGCCACCTGTCGAGGCAGCGCAAGTTGAACATGTTTGGGGCGCCCCCTAGTGGCTGATTAGTAGCACATTTTGACCCTTACAGACCCTTAGAGTGATATGGATGTGAAAGCTTCATGTCAATAGAAGTAATTTCTCCAAAGATATGCAACACTACCCGTTTTGACTGCTAGCTACAGGAAGCAGTGCATTTTCCGAGCATTTTTTGTTGCTCAGAAAATGCACAAGTTACACAAGCCAGTTTTGATCAGAAGCAGCCGAGAGAGAGAGAGACAGGGATTGAACCATCGACCTTCTGATTAGTGGCTGACCCACTCTAGGTAGGGCTTTTTCCTTGATTATAGCACCACCGGTTGGTGGACAGGCTCCCAGCCCCCTCAGGCTCGGACCCCTAAATGTATGACATGAAGAAAAGACCACATTTTTAATTCAACAGTGAGTTTCCTCTAAGGGAAACTGTCCACAGGTTCATAACGGGGAGAGTCTCTGCCTCCAACAGCTGCTCCTCCATGGCAACGTGTTCTTTATGATCACAGTTTGACCTGAACATTTCCATGGACACAGAGTCTTTCTTTACACTGTGCTCAGGGTCAGAGTGACGATACTGCCCCTGCTGCGTAAAGACAGAATCACTAAGACCTTCATCAACCAGTGAGAGTGTAGACATGTTGACCTCTGACCTCTGACCACTGACCCCTCTGCAGGTCTTCACAGGGATCTTCACAGCGGAGATGGTGCTCAAACTTCTGGCCATGGACCCGTACTACTACTTCCAGGTCAGGCTTCCTGTTTGTCACCAGCTCAGTGATGACGACCGATGGCTGTTCCCACTGTGACATGTGTCTGTTCTGTTGCCATGGTTACAGGTGGGGTGGAACATCTTTGACAGCATCATCGTGACCATGAGTCTGGTGGAGCTGGGATTGGCTAACGTTCAGGGCCTGTCTGTGCTGCGCTCGTTCCGATTGGTCAGTGCAACATCATGGTTTCATGTCTACCTGTCTCCTCACCTGTCTACCTGTCTCTTCACCTGTATTCCTGTCTCCTCACCTGTCCAGATGCGAGTCTTTAAGCTCGCCAAGTCTTGGCCGACCCTCAACATGCTGATCAAGATCATTGGAAACTCGGTGGGGGCTCTGGGGAACCTGACTCTGGTCCTCGCCATCATCGTTTTCATCTTCGCCGTCGTCGGGATGCAGCTGTTTGGGAAGAACTACAAAGACTGCGTCTGTCGCATCTCGGGGGACTGCGAGCTTCCTCGCTGGCACATGAATGACTTCTTCCACGCCTTCCTCATCATCTTCAGGATCCTGTGTGGAGAATGGATCGAGACCATGTGGGACTGCATGGAGGTCTCGGGTCAGACCATGTGTCTGATTGTGTTCATGATGGTCCTGGTCATCGGAAACCTTGTTGTGAGTCTTCTGACCTGACCCTGGTTCAGTATGTCACTAATCCTCCAAAGGCCACCAGGGCAGAAACAGACCCAGGTCTGGGTCAGTGGTTGGGGGTTCAGGTGTGAATGAGACTGACTGGGGACAATGAAAAAAAGAAGTTAGCTAAGTCTGAAATTTCTAATTCAAGGTACAGGTCCTAAATGTGTTCCTGGTCTTGTTTCAGGTCCTGAACCTGTTCCTGGCCTTGTTGCTGAGCTCATTCAGTGGTGATAATCTGGCAGCTCCAGAGGATGAAGGTGAAAACAACTTGCAGATCGCCATAAATCGGATCAACAGGGCCGTGGCCTGGATCAAGTCCTGGATCCTAGAGCAGATTTGGACTGTCTTGGGAAAGAAGAGGCATGTCAACCCAGACCACATTGGTAGGACCATAACTGGAACTACAGTAAAGACTTTGGTCTCCCTCTGTGTTAAGGTTTAGTGTCGTGTGATGTTTTCATTAGGTTTGTTTCCATGGAGCTAATATTATAATCAGCTGATCATGTGACATCACCAGCTGTTGTACTAAATGAAATCATCATGACTTCACAGTTGACGGTGACGACAGCGACACAAAGGAGGTTTTGCATTTGACCTTTGTGACCTCAGACCAGCCAGTGTCAGAGGTCAATGCCCTCGGCTGTAGCCACGACAACCTGAGCAGCAACTACCACAACATCACCTTCCTGAAGGTGCCCATCGCGGAGTCCGAGTCTGAGTCCGAGTCCGAGTCTGAGTCCGACTTTGAGACACCTGAAAATGAAGATGAAGAAGAGGATGAAGAGGAAGACAAGAAAGAAAAGCTCTCCCAAGTAAACTACTAACTACCCTACTTTATTCTACTCTACTCTACTCTACTCTACTCTACTCTACTCTATTCTACTCTATTCTACTCTACTCTACTCTATTCTACTCTATTCTACTCTACCCTACTCTATTCTACTCTATTCTACTGACGGTTTAAAACTCACCATTTTCATAAACATGAAAACAGCTGGTAACATGTTTTAATGCAGTCAGTGATTTACAGGTCAAAGATCGCAGATCAGGTCACGGGTCACGGACTAGTATAACTGCTGAGCTCAGTCAGATGTGAACATGGTCATGCATGAAGTTATTGATTGTAATAATATTGATTATTTGATTATTATCTGATGTGTTTGTTCAGGGTGAAGAGTCGTCAACCTGCAGCACAGTACAGAAACTTCCTGAAGTCCAAGAGGAAGAGGACGATGAAGATCAGGATACTAATACACCTGAGGACTGCTGCACTGACAGTATGAACACACGCACACACACGCACACATGCACGCACGCACGCACGTGCACACACACACACACACACACACACACACACACACACACACACACACACCTGAGTCCTTGTCATGTAACTGATTATATGTTTCAGACTGTTACCGTCGCTGCCCGCGCCTGGACATAGACACATCCCAGGGCAGGGGGAAGGTCTGGTCTAACTTCAGGAGAACCTGTTTCTCCATTGTGGAACACAACTACTTTGAGACCTTCATCATCTTCATGATCCTGCTCAGCAGCGGAGCTCTGGTAAACACTGTTTTTAATTATTACAGGTTATTGATGAGACGTGATCAGAGTTTGTTGGTACATGTTTGTGATTTTAGAGCTCACTTCTCCTGGTGCTGCTTGGTCTGTTTGATCTGGTCATGTGACTGAGCAGGTCAGATCTGAATGCAGGAATGTGTGCGATGTGCGTACTAACCATATGGAGACAATACGGCTGGCATGGCTAACACTGGACTACAAACATGGCTGACACTGTGACTACTAACATGGCCACCACAGGTTACAAAGGTGAGCTGATATTTAACTAAGACTGAATAAACTATGGATAATGACAGTGTCACACAACACTAGATAACATATCAACACATCATATGACATCATATCATATGATGACATCACACAACCAGAAGTAACAGAGAATACAATAACACAACATAAAAGAACATGAGAAAAACACGTCATCGCCAAAATAAAACAAAAATAAAATAACAAGAGGATAATGAACAGAATGATTTTCAAGTCTATTCAATTCATTTTTATTTATATGTCACCAAATCATAACATACATTATCTTTACATTATATAATCGCATTATAATAAACTTTGTTTATAGAGAACCTCAGCTCAAAGTGGTTTATAATATAAGTAAAAATGAAATAGTTCATTTAAGCAAGGGTGAATAAAAGAAAAATGAAATGAGACAATAAAAAGACAGTAGATGAACAAATATGTGAATGAAAATAAAAACAGAAACCAGTAAGAATAATAAAATAAGAGATAATTAATTAGGGGTAAAGTATAGTGTTGATTTATCTTCATTGTCACTGTTTCTGAGCCTCTCTGTCACAAACAGAACAAATCTGCAGTGAGTGCACACCTGTCCAGGTGCTAATTTTGGTCTGTTGTAAACAGGCATTTGAGGACATCTACCTGGAGCAGCGTCAGGTCATAAAGACGGTTCTGGAATATGCAGACCAGGTATTCACCTACGTGTTTGTGGTAGAGATGATTCTCAAGTGGATCGCCTACGGATTCAAGATCTACTTCACCAACGCCTGGTGCTGGCTGGACTTCCTTATTGTAGACGTAAGAACACGATCAATAATAGTGGTTCTTGGTAAAATATTGATTCGCTATCTTCAGGTGGTCACCAGTGATATGATGTTACCAGGTGTGATGTGTCTTGCAGGTGTCTCTAGTGTCTCTGACAGCTAACATCCTGGGATACTCTGAGCTGGGAGCCATCAAGTCTCTGAGGACTCTAAGAGCTCTGAGGCCCCTGAGGGCCCTGTCCCGCTTCGAGGGCATGAGGGTGAGACAGGCACTTTGAACACTGCCATACTGACAGACAGGTACATCAGAGGGTAATCTGTCTGTCTGCCCACTTACACCCAGGTCAGATGATTGTAACTCTCTATATTCCTGTCAGAGTCAATACAACCATCCAGACTTCATCTGGTCCTGGTTCTCACAGAATCCAACAGAACATGACCCTGATAATCTGTTCACTGGTCGCCTGTACAGCTTCACTTCTGACACGTCTGTCTCTATATCTTACCTGTTAGCCCCAGTGAGCCTCTGTTCGGGGTTTGGTAGTTGTTACTGGCTTGAGGCTGAAAACCAGAAGGGGATAGCGTGTCTCTCAAATCTGGAAGAAAAGGAGTTTCTTCATTTAAATCTATTCTAAAAAGAGTTTTTTATGGTTTCTGTGTTTTAGTGCCATTGTGTTTTTATTTCTTACTTCATTCTATTTTAATCACTTTGTAAAGCACTTTGTAACTGAAAGGTACATACGCATAAAGTTGTTAGTTTGAGTGTATTTACCTGTGTCCCTGTCTGTGTCTCTGCAGGTGGTGGTGAATGCCCTGGTCGGAGCGATCCCCTCCATCTTTAACGTGCTGCTGGTGTGTCTGATCTTCTGGTTGATCTTCAGCATCATGGGAGTGAATTTGTTTGCAGGAAAGTTTTATTACTGTTTCAATGAGACGTCAGAGGAGATATTTCTCCCTGCGGACATCAACAATAAGACCGAGTGTTTCGCTCTGATCAATGAAAACATGTCTGAGGTCCGCTGGAAGAACCTGAAGGTCAACTACGACAATGTGGGAATGGGCTACCTGTCGCTGCTGCAAGTGGTCAGTCAACACCTGTGACTTAACTGACAAACACTGAGATATTCAGTCTAATACATGAAATAGCAAGACCATCAGACATGACATTTATAGCATCAAATTCAATATCAACTAACAGCAGTACAGCGGAGGATCAGACTGCTGTACGCTGCTGTATCTGACATGCTGAGTGTCACTGTTTGCAGACGACCTGACTTTTATTCAGCTGTTAATTGATGTGAATGAGTTTTGTGTTTCAGGCCACATTTAAAGGCTGGATGGACATCATGTACGCTGCAGTGGACTCTAGAGAGGTCAGTACTACCTGAACTGACACTGTTACTGATACTGAAAGTATTACTGACTCTAGAACTGTTTCAGATACTTGTACTGATAGAGGTGCTGATGCTCGTACTATGAAACCATTGTTTCCATCACAGTGGTCAAAGATCAGACCTATAACTTGTCTGACTTGTCTCTGCTGAACATGGCTACCTATTGTGTAGGTGGAGGACCAGCCGGTGTACGAGGGTAACCTGTACATGTACCTGTACTTCGTCTGTTTCATCATCTTTGGCTCCTTCTTCACCCTCAACCTCTTCATTGGAGTCATCATCGACAACTTCAACCAGCAGAAAGCCAAGATATGTTTCTACTCACTGATAGGCTCAAAGATAGCTTTGACCATATGAAGCCATGATGATGAATATTTTTTCTTTCTGTGTGTTAATTTTGTTTTTTCTTTAATCTTTACTTGGGAGGAACAGATATCTTCATGACAGAGGAGCAGAAAAAATATTACAATGCCATGAAGAAACTGGGCTCTAAGAAACCTCAGAAACCTGTTCCACGACCTGTTGTAAGTTCAGTTACTTCCTGTTTAACTTCATCAGATCCAGACTGTGAGTACAGGTCTGAAGGTTCAGGTTCTCCTTCTGTATTTGCAGAACAAGTTCCAGGGTCTGGTCTTTGACCTGGTCACTAAACAGTTTTTCGACATCTTCATCATGGTGTTGATCTGCCTCAACATGGTGACCATGATGGTGGAGACAGACGAGCAAAGCCTGGAGAAAGAGATCATCTTGTACTGGGTCAACCTGGTCTTCATCATCGTCTTCACCACTGAGTGCTCTCTAAAGATCATCGCACTCAGGCAGCACTACTTTGCTGTCGGCTGGAACATTTTTGACTTTGTAGTGGTCATCCTGTCCATTGTAGGTGAGTTGTCCAATCAGTGTCCGGTGATGTCATCAGGGAGTGGTATGAGCCAACCCAGAAAGGGTTGACCCTAGACAGGTCTCTAGTCTATCACAGGACCAACACGCTCACAGTCACACCTACAGCCTATTAACCTACCTGTCTCCAGAACGGATAACCATCTTGCTGTGAGGCGGTGGTGTGAACCACTGCACTGCAGCGCTGCCCTCGCCATTCATTAACCTATAGAAATGTCTCTTCAAATGTGTTTAATATCAGGAAATGGCTTATTTGATTTGAGAGAGATGGAGTGCAAGGGTATGAGTCCTTTTTTAATTTACATTTTGTCTATTTTTTAACCCACAATAATCCCCTCTTTCTTTCTCTCCGTCCTCCCTCCCTCCCTTCCTTCCTTCAGGCCTCCTCCTTGCTGATCTCATAGAGAAGTATTTTGTTTCGCCCACACTCTTTCGTGTGATCCGATTGGCTCGTATCGGTCGAATCCTTCGTCTTATCCGAGGAGCTAAGGGAATCCGGACACTTCTGTTTGCCCTGATGATGTCACTTCCTGCCCTCTTCAACATTGGTCTGCTCCTCTTCCTCATCATGTTCATCTTCTCCATCTTCGGAATGTCAAACTTTGCCTATGTGAGGAAGGAGGCCATGATAGACGACATTTTTAACTTTGAGAGCTTTGGGAACAGCATGATCTGTTTGTTTATGATCACCACATCAGCTGGATGGGACGGCCTGCTGAGTCCCATCATGAACACAGCGCCAGACTGTGACCCAGACATCGAGAACCCCGGATCAATGGTCAGAGGGAACTGTGGCAGCCCGGCGGTGGGCATTGTCTTCTTCACCACCTACATTATCATGTCCTTCCTGGTGGTGGTCAACATGTACATCGCCATCATCCTGGAGAACTTCAACGTGGCCACAGAGGAGAGCACCGACCCGCTGTGTGAGGATGACTTTGAGATGTTTTATGAAACCTGGGAGAAGTTTGACCCCGATGCCTCACAGTTTATACAGTACAGGTGAGTCGCACCACATGTGTACTTCTTAATCTGGGTTCTTACTGATCCTAATCTGGCTCTGGACTCTAATGGTCTCTCCTTTTTACCACAGTAAACTGTCAGACTTCTGCGACACTCTCCAGGAACCTCTGAGGATTCCCAAACCCAACACCATCAAACTGATCCACATGGATCTGCCTCTGGTTCCTGGAGACAAGATCCATTGTCTTGACATTCTGCTGGCACTCACTGCACAGGCAACATCACCTGATCACATATTATTATTTTATTTTATTTTATTTTATTTTATTTTATTTTATTTTATTTCATTTTATTTTATTGTATTTTATTTGTGTGCAGGTGTTGGGGGATTCAGGAGCAATGGACACACTCAAAGCCAGCATGGAGGAGAAATTCATGGCCAACAACCCCTCAAAGGTTTTTTTTTCCTGTTTTCTTTCTTCATTCATATTAAATCTCACAACTTCTGTTGTCATCATATTTATTCATTCTGTCAGACAGGAAACCTTCAGGTGTGAACTCACCTGGACTTTTTCACCTTCAGTGTTGAGTGTAGCTCAAGAAGAAAACATCAGTCATTGGCCAAAATCAATATTTTTCTATTGATGAAATATTTTCTTTATTGGTATTGATTGGCTTCAGCCCCATGGTCCAAGTAACAGATGATTATTGTCGCTGCAGGTGTCGTATGAACCGATCAGCAGCACCCTGCGGAGGAAACAGGAGGAGGTGGCGGCGATGGTGATCCAGCGAGCGTACAGGAAACACCTTCTGCGGCGGACGGTCAAATTGGCATCTTACAAATACCGCGAGAAGACAGATAGACGGCGAGACGAGGATTTGCCCCCAGAGACAGAAGGACTTCTCTTTAAACGAATCAGTCAGCTGTATGGAGACAGCCAGGACACACAGGAGCAACCTCCTCCAGCCCGAGTGGAGCTTCAGAGTGAGTTACTCCTCCATGCCGCTCCTCCCCTGAGCACCCCCGACTTTCTGCGAGATGAGAACCTGAGGGAATCTATCGTGTGATGACGACTGATGTTCACTGGTTCTCCTTTTCTTCCTTTGTTCTGCTCTCTTGTGGAGCGTCGCCTGTTGGAGGGGCAGCAGATCGATGACTGATGACAATCCTCTTCATCTGCGTCTGTGCTGAAGACACTGTATGTCATATTATATCGATTTAATACTTAAACAGGTTGTTAGTGACACTAATAAAACACATCATTATTATTATGTTATTAGTCATTAGTCCCAGACCAGCTGATTATCAGCTGATGAGTCAGATCGCTTCACAGCTGCTCCACAGTGTTTTCAACATGTTGAGGAGCTTTGACCAGAAAAGTCTTTTGATGGACATTTGAAATGACCAATGACAGTATTCAGTGTACAACTGCTCCCCTCAAACAATAAATCATTTAAATCTTTATTCAAACATCAGACAAAAACAAACAAGTCATTCATAACAGCTTCACTGGTGACTGACAGAGACACCAGGCGCTGGAAAGTAACTCAGACTATTTACTCAAGTACTGTAGTACATTTTAGTTACTCGTACTTTATTTGAGTATTTCCATTTTATGCTACTTTATAACTCTACTCATTTCAGAGGGAAACACTTCTACTGCAGGAAGTTTATTTGACAGCAGCAGTAAAAAAAAAGAAAAAAAATATTAGCAAACTGCTACTGCAAAACCTTTTACTATGAGTCAGGGTGGTTGTTTCTCTTGTCATGTTGTTATCAGTTCAACCAAAGAGAGATGTCACCTCCAAACTAACATCAGCATTAGCATTATTAGCAGGAATTTACTTACCAGTCTAGAAGAAACATTGTGAGTTCAGCATCAAATTTCATTCCTTTACCCACCAACCGCTGTCTGCATAGGTGGAGACAAACACAAAGGTTAACTCTCGTCTCTGTCACGTCTTTTCTTCTACTGAAGTTAGCATGCTAACCAGCTAACCATGGCTCATCTCGTCACTGTAGCCTCCAATCTGAAGACGTAGCGTCTCAAAGGACGTGTTATAACCTCTTGTAATTTAAACATGGCTGAAGCTCCACCACCTGGTCCCGGCAAGAAGCCCCCATAAACAAACACTTCAAGATTCAAAGAGGTAAAACGATCCAATGTTTCACAAAAAGAAAAGAATTCAGTCAAAGAAACAGATTTTATTTTTTTCCTCTTCTCTCCCATGAATCATCTGACGACCCGTCAGATTAATCTGGTGACCCTTTGGAGGGGCCCGACCCCCAGGTTGGGAAGCAGTGGACTGAACTGTCTAAGAGTATGTGACATAGTTAAAGCAGCTACAGCAGTGACATCAGTCAGGATAAATGATCTGAGCAATCACAGGAGGAACGTTCACTCTGCTTTTACTTGTCATGGAGTTTTGTATATTGCTGTATTCGTATTTTTACTAGTAAAGGATCTGAGTACTTCCTGCACCACTGCAGACAGCCAATAACAGTGCAGCATCTGAACACATGACTGATGAGAAGGAAACATTATTTTTGTTTTTATAAATAGAAATGTTGTTATTTTACATTTCAGTCATCTACAGTTTGATTTAATCTGCCTACATCATGCGCGGCACAGTGAATCACCTGTTATCAATCACCTGCATTTATGAACTTTCACTTTCCTTACATTCACTCTGATTGGTCGCTTCAGCTGCTGTTCTTCTTCACAGACGACAGTATACTGCTGTGATGATGAGGTGAACCGGCTAATAGGAGTATAGAATGGACCAGGTAACAGCCAATCAGAGCTGGTTTAGACTAACGTATTGGAAATTGATCATTCATGATTGATTTTATCTTCAGATCCTACATTTTTTCTTTCTTTTTCTTTCCTTCTTTTTAAATTTCTTTATTTTATTTTTTTTTGTATGAAGCTTGGTTTATCACTAAATAATAGTATTCATGTTTTTCGTTTCTTTACTTCATACAGAGCTGCAGGGACGATGTTTTTGTAGTCCAACCCTGACATTAGCATCTCCCTGGTTCCATCCACAAACAGCCAATGGGATGTTTCCATTGTTTTTTGGGATTATTAGACAAAATAAACAACAGTTTCTGATCCTGACAGGTTTAGTTCAGCAGGATCATCTTCACTAATGAACACCACGTTATGATGTTTGAAGCCTCAATACAGTCAGCAGAAGTAAAAAGGTAATATTAGGCTTTAAACCAACGACACCACGGTCACGACTTCAGCGTCACCACCGCTAAACTTCAACTTGTAGTTTGATTTAGCTCTGACCTCTTCTAAAAAGCCTTTCCTCTGACAGAGTTAGTGACAGTTTGTATAAACACAAGGAGTCTGTGAAGGTGGACTGGTGAGTTAATGAGGCTGTAAAGGTGGACTGGTGAGTTAATGAGGCTGTAAAGGTGGACTGGTGAGTAGATGGATTTTCATGTTCAACGTGACATCGTTAACGCTCTGACAACCTCTGTAGTCTCATTTAGACACTCGTTAGCAACCGCGATGTAAAAGCTTCAAGAAATCAGGACTTGAGTATTTACAGACTGATTTTATATCATAGAATAAAACATGAAAATGTCTTGAGCTTGTTTTAAACTCAGACCTGATTTCAGTCATCAACCAAAAACACATTCAAACAGAAACCATCTCTTCATGTGATTGGTGGTTAAGTGTCAGAGTCATCAGCTGATTAGTCAGTTTTGATGTTTGATGTTTGGGATGATGAATGACAGCTGTGACCTGAAAAACAAAGTGATTAAAGTTTCCAACTGAAAAATGTTCTGTTGTTGTTTTTCAAGCTCACCTGATGTTTCCACCTGTACATGTTCACCTGATGTTCACACCTGTACATGTTCACCTGATGTTTCCACCTGTACATGTTCACCTGATGTTCACACCTGTACATGTTCACCTGATGTTTCCACCTGTACATGTTCACCTGATGTTTCCTCCAGTACATTTTCAGGACTCAGGACTCCTGACCCGAGGACAGATGGTGTCTTATGATGTACAGACTGTTAAAAGCCCATTGAGGCTAACTAATGGGTGTGATGTGATGAGGTTGATGGTTCCACTTCCTGCCTGGCTCAGAGGCAGTGGGGCAGCAGCTGTTGTCACATCTCAACAGCCAAAGTTCAAAGAGAAAGACAAGAAGAGCAACAGCTGCCAACAGAAGTGACATTACTGAGGATTACATCACACACACACACTAACACACACACACACACACACACACACACACAGAGTTTCTTGTTTCAGAGGAACAGTTCAGTTCGAATCATTTTGTTGTCAGTTAGCAATGACTTCTCCCCCCCTCTCTCTCTCTCTCTCTCTCTCTCTCTCTCTCTCTCTCTCTCTCTCTCCCTCTCTCTCTCTCTCCCTCTCTCTCTCCCTCTCTCTCCCTCTCCCTCTGCTCAGTGTGTCTGATGTTTAGTTCTTCCTCTGCCTCCTGCAGTAATAATGACACATGGAATTAAAGTAGTTTATTTGCTGTAATTGAGGCGAGGCTCAGTGTATTGAAGTGCAGCTCGACTTCCTGTAGTTCCTGAGCAGCCGGGAAACTAGAGTCTGGGGACTGCCCGAAACAAGAGGTGTAGGAGGGAGAGAGGGTTAGGGGAGAGAGGGAAAGAAGATATCGCTAACTGCTAAAGAAGCTAGCAGATCTGAACAACATGTAAACAACAGAAACACCAACAACAGGATATGAGACAATGTTTAATGACGTTGTCAGACGATGTTTTGGTTTTATACAATCACGATTTTAGAAGTGTCTGCTGGTCAACATGGAGCTTTAGTGTTTCAGTCACTGTTTCAAACTTGTTCTGTTGTTATGACAACAGAAACAGGAAACCAGCTGACACTAGCGTCAGTGTGGTAAATTTCACACATTGACTGTACAGACATAGACTTGGTTAGACCTGGTCTTGTTACAGTGTATCCGGTCAGTCAATATTCTTCAGTGTTATATCTCTGGAGTTTTAAATTTGAAAGCTGTCAGGACACAAAATACAAGAACAACGACAAAAATGTACAAATCTTTAGTGATAATCACTCATTATATTATCATAGAATATATTGATATAGAAGAGCTCAGTGTTGATAAAATAAAGTTTACTGTTGATACAATCAAATACAAGAGGATTCAGCTGACTGTGAGCTGATGTGAAGAGTTTCTTTACTCAGTGTGTGCTGCAGTCGCCCTCTGCTGGACAGTAACTGCACAGATCAATATATGAGGCAGACACATCACGGTTCTTTAATTAGAACAGTTCTTTAGACTGTTGCACAGAAACGCATCACGTCAAATAACACACAGGCAGTTTGTTGTTTGGGAGACGACCAGCTCAGAAAGTCAAACTGTATAGATGGATAGCACACAGTACAAATAGAACCAACAACAGTAACACAAGAGCACATGATACACAATATCACCAACAACATCATAAATCACTGATTAATTCTTAAACCAAAGCATCATGTTTCCCCCTGGGATGAAGCTTCAGCAGAGAGAGGAAGTGGCTGACATCAGGAGATCCTACCAGTGTCTGAAGGCCAGAACCAGATCCATAGAGGCAGGGGTCTCCCACAGCAGGAGGACCCAAGGTGCAGGCCCCCGAGACAGACCAGTAGGGTGTAAGATGCTGGGACACTGGGACAGTGAACAGGAACATCTGTGTACAGGATGGATTAGAAGTCCCCAGGTCCTGATGGGACAACAGGACTGAGATCCTGCAGGAATCCAGGTTCCAGACTGACCAACAGGTGCTGGTGAACCATCAGACCTGGTGGTGGCTGACCAGGAGCAGAAGAAGGAACAACTGGAACAGATGTGGAGGGTGAAGCGCAAAGTGGTACCAGTGGTGACAGGAGCATTCGGGGCTCTGACCCCCGGACTGGGAGAGTGGATCAATCAGACTCCAGGTAAAGGTCAGAGGTCAGAAGAGTGCAGTCCCACGAATAGATAAGATACTGTGTGTGTGTGTGTGTGTGTGTGTGTGTGTGTGTGTGTGTGTGTCATTATCGCCATGGAGATGAGATGATGGAGGTTAAAATTAATGAGTTTGTTTCTGCTGTTCGACTTTTAATATTCAAACTGAGAAACGAGAAAATCAGACAGATTTGTGACATACAAGACACACACACGTCATCAATATACAACACACACACTGTTAAAAGCAGCAGCAACAGCAGGTTTATCTCACTGTGACTAGTGGTACAGTGTGATACTGTTAATACACAGGTGATGTGTTAATGATGTTAACAGTTTGAGTTCATGCTCTTCAGTCTAATGTTGGTGTTCTCCATACATCACTCCTCTTTATTCACCAGATGTTTCCAGCTGTCAGTGTCATGTTTCATATGTACACAACATTACAATCATTCTCCTCTGTGTTTCTAATGTAGATTAACAGGGATGATATTCTGTAAATGGAAAGTAACTAAGAACATTCACTCAAGTACTGTACTTAAATGACCTATTGCTACATAGCTAACATTAGCATTAGCAGCTGTTCACTTACCAGTCTAGAGGAAACGTGAGTTATTTAACGAGGTGAATCAGATCAGCCTGTTGTTGTCGTCTCTGTGTCAGGTGGTGCTGAATTTATTCAGTTTCCTGTGATGTAACGGTGTTAAATGTCTGACCTCAGATCAGTGACATCTGTGAATAAATTCACAAATCTGAGTTGAAAACATCTGACACTTTTTCTAAAAGTGGCTTCAACACTTTACATGTTTCCATCAGTTACATGTTTTTTGTTCATGTGATTCCTCACTAGAGTTTACATCATTTATGGATTACTGTAGATTTCCTTTATGACTTTGACAATGATTTGTTCTTCAGCTGTTCTGAATCAGTCGTCCTGACAAACAACATTTAAACAATGTAAACAACCTGCTGCAGTCTCGTAGAAAACAAAATGATTTCTGTTAAAACCTGTCTGCTTTTAGTTATGTTAAATTCAACTTTATGAACTCAAACTTTAAACTGCATCATCTGTGATAGATGAAGGCCCAAACAATAAAACAACAAACATGTCAACTGAACCGAAACAACAAGCGATTACTGTACAAAGACATGTGTGTGTGTGTGTGTGTGTGTGTGTGTGTGTATTCCATGTATATCATCACCCTCTGTGTGTCAGTGTTAAATTACTTTTGATTTTCCAGTACAACATCAAAAACAAAGTTTTGTGTGTCACCATCACTTTGTCCAGTCCGTCATGTTTTCACCTCAGTCACATTTTAAAGCTCTATAAATATTATTATTTGGGTGTTAATGTTAAATGGAGGTGAAAACACACACACACACACACACACACACACACACACACACACACACTCCATGGTTGTTTGTTCGGTTCATGTTTCTGTTGATGAATTTAATCATCAAGTTTTCTGCTATAAAACCACAAACCTATGAACTGAAAAGATCACAACCCACTGAACAACTGAACTCAGCTCAGATTAAACAGAACCTGAACCTGAAGCAGACCCTGAACCAGAACCTGAACTGAACCCTGATCAGCCATGGACAGAGGTAAGACATAAAGATCAGTGGTTTTATTAGCTCTGTTCAGACAGGACCCATTTCATTTTTCATGGAATACATTTATTTTATTTTATTTTATTTTATTTTATTTTATTTTATTTTATTTTATTGTAGTTAGGGGCTGAACATTTTGGCGTCCTATATGAAATGTCATCATCTATCAATAGCAGAGGGCTGTGGTTTTCAAGAATCAGTTTAACTAACCCTGTAGTCTGTGTCGTTAGTCAGATAAAGTCTTTTCAACCGAATTCTCCGACTTCCTGTCACGTATTTTTCCATTTCATGACAGACTGTTGTCCAGCTAAACCCATGGCGAGTAAACTCATACATGCCCTAGATTCCTTTGGCCTTCCTCGCACTACAAATCAGTTTGCTGAAGCCTATCAAAGAAATGCCATTGCAACCTGTTTACTTTCTACTGCTGCTGAACTTCTGCTGAGCTCAGATAAATTAATTTCTCTCTTCCATGCTAAATGTGTTTGTATAATACACGGACTTTTAAACATGCAGGTGAAATAAAATGCAGCAAGGACTCGACCAGTCAGAAATGTTCAGCACTGCAGACCACACCCCCCAAAGTTCCTGAACCTTTGGAAAGTACTACCCCCCGACCAGGTACCTTTTTGGGGGTCGATCAATTATCCCGGAACTAAATTTAGACCCTGGTTCCTCTAAAGGTTCCTGGGGAAAGTTCCTACGGTGGAAATGCGGCTAATGATATGGTTATTATGGGAACTAAAAAGTATTGAGGCCTGACAGACTTCAGTGATGTGACACTCCACTATAGTGTAGTATGACATCATCAGGTTTAAAGCTGCACAGTAAAGATGAAATGAAGTATAATAAACATGAATGTGAGCATCAGCAATGACTGTCTGACCTTCACCTGTCTGTCTCCCTCTCAGTTGTCCTTCTGCTGTCAGTCCTGTCTCTGGGCGTCTCCTCTCAGCCAATCACAGACAGCCAGCATCTGTTCTCCATCGCTGTCAGCAGAATCCAAAACCTCCACCTGCTCGCTCAGAGACTCTTCTCCAACTTCGTAAGTTTCCAGCCCGACAACAGCACTGTGTATTACTGTGTACCTCTGTGTGTATTACTGTGTGTATTACTGTGTGTATTACTGTGTACCTCTATGTGTTGTGTTTGTTAGGAGAGTACACTGCAGACGGAAGACCAGCGTCAACTCAACAAAATCTTCCTACAGGATTTCTGTAACTCTGATTACATCATCAGTCCCATTGACAAGCATGAGACACAACGCAGCTCTGTGAGTATACTACACTGCAATGCACTGTACAAAAGAAAACCACAGACAATAAGAATCACACAGCTGCCAGTTCTCTGCAAATACGGTAAAACTACAGTAAGTTTTAAACTGCAGTAACATTTAAAATCAGTGACATTTAAACTCAGGAACAGAATCAATCGTTGTACCTTCTAATCTGACACATCAGATGCTTTGTTACACAGAAACATCTGGGAGGGCTTTGGTGGAAACTGTTTGGAAGGCAGGAACTTTCAAAAATAACTGGCAGGTGATTGGATGAACCATCTGTCTATCATCGTCTGTCACAGGCAACTTCGACCAATCAATTCTGCATCCTTCCCATTTTTTCACCACCAGCGGAGCCGGTTGGTAAATCAAACTCCTGCTGAATCCAGTCAGGAGTCTGCTGTTCTTTCAAAGAAGAAATACCAGGAGCCGCTATTATTAATAACGAACAGTCACTTCTCGCTGTCATCACACCTAAGACCCGCCCATAGCTGCCAGTAGCTCCTCCCTCATAAGACGCTGATTGGTAAAAACCAATGTGGTTCAGACATAAGCAAATAGCTTGGAGCCTGGCAAGATGGATTCTCACTGCTTTGCGAGGTTAGGTACCCTCAGAACGTTGGGTCCATTCATTGTTCTGAAGCTCTTTTACATAAAGCATCATGATTTTTAAAAAAATGTATTTCAAAAATTATTTCAGTAACATTTTAATAAGCTGTAATTCAGGAGTTCTGGTTGGAGTCTGAAGGTTCTGAAAGTTGTTTTCTGTGTGTTGATCTTTTTATCTCAGTTACTTTGGTTTCAGTTAAAACAGAACGACCGTCAGAATGATTTTGAAATTTGTTAGGGTTGTGTTGTTTCTGAAGCTATTACCTATGAATTGACTGGTTCTTGATCTCCTGTTGATTGACTGGGTCTAGGGTCTGAAGTTATTACCTATCGATTGATTGGTTATTGATCTCCTGTTGATTGACTGGGTCTAGGGTCTGAAGCTATTACCTACTGATTGATGGGTTCTTGATCTACTATCGATTGAATGGTTCTAGGTCTGAAGTTATTACCTATCGATTGATTGGTTATTGATGTCCTGTTGATTGACTGGTTCTAGGTTCTGAAGCTGTTATCGATCTCCTATCGATTGGTGGAGTCTTGGGAGTTCTCCAGTCGCTTTCTGTCTGGAGGTTCTGCTCTGAGGAACCAGATTTCACCCAGACTGTCTGAACTCAAGACAGGAATCCAACTGCTGATCACAGTGAGACCACACACAGACATAAATCACACTGTACACACTGATCTGATCTAACCAAGCGACCACCAATGATCTGACCACCTGACCCTGCAGGCCAATCAGGACGGAGCAGAGATGTTCTCTGACGTCTCGGCCCTCCAGCTCGCTCCATATGGAAACTTCTATCAGAGTCTGGGAGGCGAAGAGTTGCTGAGACGAAACTACGAATTGCTGGCCTGTTTCAAGAAGGACATGCACAAGGTGGGAGTGGGGGGTGGGGGTGGAACAGTGGGAGTACAAGGGGGTGGAGGGGGAGGAGGAGGGAGTTGTGATGATGTAATGATGATGATGTCTGTGTTTACAGGTGGAGACGTACCTGACGGTGGCTAAATGTCGGCTCTCTCCAGAAGCTAACTGCACCCTGTAGCCCCGTCTCTCCACAGTGAAGCCTGTCGTTGATGATGTAATCCTGTATGTTCTCAAGCTCAGCCCCTATGTTAGCATTAGTGTTTACCTCTGTCAGGTGCTGAAGTCCAAACTGATGATGTCATAGTGATGTCATACTTTCAGCTTGTGAAATAAAGTGTGTTAATTCATTTGTGTCTTCACTCTATTTCTTCATGTTCTCAGATTTATATTTTTATTTTTTCATCTTCACTAAGACCTGTTCTGTGATTCTGGAGTTCCTCCTCACCACAAACATCATCAGTTCTGCAGGGAACGTGTCGGTTCTGTCTGTGACAAAAAAAAGCAAAAAAACAAAAAAAAACAANTTATATTTTTATTTTTTCATCTTCACTAAGACCTGTTCTGTGATTCTGGAGTTCCTCCTCACCACAAACATCATCAGTTCTGCAGGGAACGTGTCGGTTCTGTCTGTGACAAAAAAAAGCAAAAAAACAAAAAAAAACAAGTACATAACAATTAAAATCATAAATGAAATTAGTTTCCTGGTGGTCTGTGTGAAGGGTTAGTTCTGCTTCTGACACAAACCATGGTGACATCTTCAAACTGAAAATCACCAGAGTTACAGCTTTTGACTGTTAAATGATTAAAACATAATGAAAATAACTTACAACTTACAGATAAAACACAGAACAAGGTGTCAGTCAGCAGTTATGGAAAACGGTTCAATTTAAATCAGATTTGCTAATTAATTCCTCATTATTTATGAGTGGAGACTTTTATGTTTGCCTGTAGACACGGCAATTAATCAGAATTAATTAATTAGAATTGCAACAATTTAACCCAGTGTGTATTTAACTATAGGTGTACTTATTCTAAGATTACATAGTTCTTTCCATAAACTTCCAGTGAGATTATTAGAAATAAGACCTTTAAAAATGAATTAATCTATATATAAATTTTATGCTAAATCTACTAATATATACTTGGAAATGTTTGTAAATCGTTGTCAATACATTGTCAATATTTCCTTATTAAATTGTCATTATACTACACCACCAGGGGGCAACAAAACGTGCTTCTCACATTTACAGCCTGTGGTTTCTGACCTGCCTTATAGCAACCTCACCGGTAGAGGGCGCCACCCTTTCGGTTCTTTTCGTTGGCAGTCGTTACTCTCCGCCTCAACCTTCTACCCTCCTCGGTAATGTTCGACTGAACTCGGCTGGTAACGGTCGGTGTGTTCAAATCTTCGGGTTGCAGCTCTTCCAGGAGACTCAAGTAAAGCAAGAGCCGAGAGAAAAGAGGGAAAACAGACGACAGGAACAGATACACGGAGTCTCCGACCGGAATGACGGTGCTGCAGGAACCTGTCCAGGTAAAAACACATCTTCAGCTCGTTGTCATGAGCGGGGAGCCGAGTATTTATGACGCCCGTACTACCTTCTCCGTGCCGGCCTCATCGGCTGGTCCAGTCCGTGGTGTGAGAGCTCTTACCCTGCATCAGGCCCCGCAGCCCGCCACTAGCAGCACGGGGTGTTTTATCGGTGTTGTTGGAGTTAAAAATCCAATCAATACAACGAGGTTGGGCCATTACTGTGGGCGTCTGGATCAAGACTTTAACGTAATGCTAGTTCGTTAGCTAACGTCAGCAGCTTGGTTTCAGTTCACGTCGGTCATGCCAGACTCCTTTTAAAACATGTCATATTGAGGTGTGCCTTGGTGTCGCTTTAAAAACAAGGAGAGTGGAACAACCTATACGATCCTCTGTGACTTGTTCGGTGCTGCTCATCGCTTCGGCACACATCCAATAAGTAACTTGACTTTTACATAAAAGATAATACAACATTCGTTTCGCATGTTGATCTCATTGTGCTGCACTCTGGACGAGGTCAGGATGCACCGCGGAGGGCGGCAGTACCGGCGCTAACAGTTATTAAAGTTGATATTCTATCGTAACAAACATTGTGTGGTTGAGTTATGTGTGCTTAAGTTTTCGGCGGACTGTATTAATCGCTTGAAGATCTGATAAAGAGCTGGACAGCAGGACAATACGAAACGGTGAAAATTCAAATGGAGTTTTGTATTGATAACGCTGCTAATGCTAAGAGTAGAGTTCTGTTAGCCGGCTAACTCCGTGTCTAAAAAATCAGCCGAGCGGTTTTAGTCTGCAGAACTTGGCGTTAAAGTTCACAACTAAACATTAAGTGTCAGGGATTTATTCGGTTTGTGTTTATCGTCCGACCCCAGACCAGCCACAGACGTCAGGCTATAGTTAGCCAACAGTGACTTAGCCTCTTGTTGCTAATGCTAGCTAACGTCAACTAGCTGCCGGTTAACGTGAACAACATTAGCTATCAGCTGGTTAGCTGCAATGTAAATCACAGTTAACCAGACTGTAGTTCTGTCTGATTGTGTACGGCGAGTCTAAATATCTACTGATTAAACTTCAGGTCACAGGTCTGTTTGTGACGTCATGACCACGAGCGGCATATCACAGCAAAAGAATATATGTGGACGCCATTTACGCAAATTACGTCTTAATGATTTACGTTACGACGTTACAATGCGTGTTAACAGTCTCCCTGTATTTTACGGGTTGTGTTTGTCTTTTCTGATTGTGGCCAATGAGGGACCGTCAATACATATTTACAGAGGGTTGCATCGATGATGTAGATCGGCAGCATGTTGTGCATAGATTACTGATGTGGGGTTATACTCCTTACAGCAGCTATGTTCATGCAAGGGAAATTCTTCTGTATGAGCCATAGGTCAGAGTTAGAGTCAGAAGAATCCAATTTAAAGTTTGAAGCAGGAGAAAGCAGCTCAGTGATGTATCTGCTGCCTGTCATAATACACTTCATCTGTAACACCTGTGGAGCCACAGGAAATGAAAGAAATCAATGCTCTTTTCCTCTGGAGAAATATTATGACACCCACTGCTATATAACACCTCTATTAGACCAGAATGGATCAACCCGTTGGCAGAGACAGGTGTTTGTCATCAGATGTAGAAAATCCACCTGTTAAAACACGTGTTAATGTCATTTCATAAAATAAACAATGTTCAGTATTTTCAGGCTGACAGCTTTGACTCATGCAGTATCTGTCCTTCATTTTGATCCACTTTGCTCTGTCGTCTTTTGATCCTTTATGGCAGTTGTTTCATATGGCATACCTGCAAATGTTTTACAATAAAATACTTCAGGCTTCTTGACTCTACTGTTTATAATATCAACATGTACTGACAGGCTCTACGATGGATATATATGTATGTAACATGTCAATAATATAATCATACATACACAGACATATTTGTATGGGCTGGAGATGTGTCAATATATGAAACTGTTCCAATACTGGAATTCAATATAAGTACATATATTTCTGAGTTTTAAATCTGCTGTCTGTGACTTTCCCGTGCTGCACACAGGAAGTGATGCGAGTTGGAGAGAGTCTTTAATGTCCATATTAGAGGACAGTGCAGAGAGACAGCAGATAGAGAGCAGGGATGCTGCACTTCCCACCCACACTGCAGGTGTTACATCAGGACAAGTTAATGCACCTGTCTGATGTCATACCTGTCTCTCTGATCAGGCTGCAGTATGGCAGGCTCTGAACCACTATGCCTACCTGGACGCTGTTTTCCTCGCTGAGAGACTCTATGCTGAAGGTAACACCTGTCTGTCTACCTGTATGTCTGCCAGTGAGGTCATAGGAGGCTCTCTAACTGTCTGTCTGAACACCGGTCTGTCTGTCTGTCTGTCTGTCAGTGAGGTCAGAGGAGGCCCTCTACCTGTTGGCTACCTGTTATTACCGCTCGGGGAAGCCATACAAAGCATACCGGCTGCTGAAGGCTCACAGCTGCTCCACGCCGCAGGTTCGATTCCTGCTGGCGAAGTGCTGCGTCGAACTCAGCAAGTAGGAACTCACACACACACACACACACACACACACACACACTAAATGTAGTAGACCAACTCTCATTTCACGGCCTCTCTCTCTACCCCCTCTCTCTCTCTCTCTACCTGTCTGTCTCTCTCTACCCCTCTCTCTGTGTCTCTCTCTCTCTCTGTCTCTCTCTACACCTGTCTCTCTGCCTCTCTCTCTACCCCCCCGTCTCTCTCTCTTCCTGTCTCCCTCTCTCTACCTGTCTCTCTGTCCTTTTATGTCTCTCTCTCTCTCTACCAATCTCACTCTTTCTCTACCTGGTCTTTCAGGCTGGCTGAAGGAGAACAGGTTCTCATTGGTGGAGTGCTGAACAAACAGAAGAGTCAGGATGACATCATCACAGAGTTTGGAGACTCCGCCTCTTATACACTGTCGTTACTGGGACATATTTACTGGTAACAAACCAGTTCACCTAGTCTGTTACTGGTTTTAATGATGTTCAATCTGTTGACTAATGACCTCTCTCTCTCTCTCTGTCTCTCTCTCTGTCTCTCTCTCTCTCTGTCTCTCTCTCTCTCTGAGCAGCAAGACAGATCGTGTTGCTAAAGGTGCAGAGTGTTTCCAGAGAAGTTTAACTCTCAATCCGTTCCTCTGGTCGCCTTTCCAGAACCTCTGTCACCTAGGTAACACACACACCTGGCCTTACCTTTGCTCATGTGACCATGTGCCTTCAGTGAATAATGTGCTCTTTGTGTTGCAGGGGAGAAACCAGATCCAGACCAGGTCTTCAAGTTGTCCTCTCTACAGAACTCCTCTATAGCCCCACCCCCTCCATCTGTCAGTCCTGCCCAGAATCCCTCCCACCGTCTAGACACCGCCCTCATGGAGACACCACAGGACACACTGGTACACAATACAAACACACCTGCAGTCCAGCACTATGCTCCAGTCATCAGAACTAACGTGTTGTTGTTTTCCAGGAGTTGAATCGATTGAATCTTGAGTCGTCAAATGGAAAGCTGACGTCTGATTTGTCGGTCTCCTACATTGACTCCTCCCTCATATCCCCGGAGACTGGTTCCCTACTGGGTAACACAGTTTCCATGGCGTCAGCTGGCTCCTTATTGGCTAAGCAGAACAAGCCAAAGAGTGGGAGGAGTTTACTGGGAGGACCTGCCGCACTGAGTCCACTGACGCCCAGGTGAGTGATTTAACAACACCTGTACAGAGGCCTGTACTACGAAGCAGGATTTGAGGTTATTAGGGTAACTTCAGTTTTAACTCTGAGTTTTTACTCCTACAACGGTGGTTCACTTGTTACTGGGGTAAATCACCATTTCAACGCTGACCTCCTAACCTGGCGCAGGTTCACTTAAGAGGATCAGATCAAAATCTGTCAACAGCCAAACTACTGACCAATAAGATGACTGGAAAAACTGAGTCATCATTCCTACAGGATCCTGATAGGGACAAAAGAGTTTACGATAAAGTGATCAATAATAACGAGCATTAGATATAAAATGTAAATTATCGGAATAGTTTTCCCGTTTGGGTCTTTCCATGTGTCACTCTGGTTTAAAAAACAAAAAGCTTCTAAAAAAATGCACGGAGCGTATATCATGCTAAAAAATATATAGTAACTATTATAGCTTCATTTCTTTTGAACAAATATTTTTTAATCCAACAGGATTCCTGCCAGTGATGAAGCTTTTACTCTCTTCATCACTGCAGCTCAGAACAACATGAGCAGACTCTGTGACCACAAGTGGAAATAAACAGAAACTGTCTGACATTAACTTTAACTGTTTTATCTGCATCACATGTTCATAACAGTTTGTTCATCATCAGACAAAAGAGCAAAAATACTCAAATGTCATGATAATTCATGCATTTATTTACAATATATCATTAGTCTGACTTTAACAGAAATTATATGTAGACATGGATATAATATTTTTTATTCCAGTCATGTGATCATATTTACATTTCACATCATTGAATATCACTTGTGGACGTGGTTATAACCGAAACAACGATGTTGCTTATAATGAATAACTCCGCCTCTTTCACATGAACGTGGTCGTAACCGGACAGGTAAACCCAGGGTTAACTGAGCCCGTTGATAAGCAGCTTCGCAGTACAGGTTATCAGGATGGTCGAAGTTAGGTTCAGTCAAGCCAGATTACTAAAAGTTATCCTGGGTGTGTTGAATTTGCTTCATAGTACAGGCCTCAGGTGAGTCTTTAGTTGTCGTGTTGTTAGTTTATCTACTCAATCTGGAGGTGTCTAACTGTGTGTGTGTGTGTGTGTGTGTGTGTGTGTGCGCGTGTGTGTGTGTGTGTGTGTGTGTGTGCGCGTGTGTGTGTGTGTGTGTGTGTGTGTGCGCGTGTGTGTGTGTGTGTGTGTGTGTGTGCGTGTGCATGTGTGTGTGTGTGTGTGTGCAGTTTTGGAATCCTGCCCCTGGAGCCCAGCCCTGGAGACCCCACATATCTACAGAACTATTCAGCTACCATGGAAACGCAAACTACAGCTCCCAGCAAGAAGGTACACACATATATACACGCGCACTAACACACACACACAAAGGCTGTAGGCATCCAGGTGTAAAAAAAGACAGGACTTTTATTTTTAAGTTGCATGATGTTATTTATCTATCTGCACAATAAAGGTTCTCTGGATTGTTTTGCTTCACACACTGCTGCTGCTCACCTGTCTGTCTCCTCACCTGTCTGTCTCTCTGGTCACCTGTCTGTCTCTCAGTCTGTCTCCAGGATAAGTCAGTCAAAGTCTGTCTTCAGTCAGAGTGGAAACAGCAGAGATGTTCTCCCTATCCCCTTCAACCAATCACAGACCTCCGCACCTCACACCAGGTAACTATTATAACCAATCACAGGGCTTTGCTCCTCTAACTGTTTATATGCAGTGACATCAGTGTCTCTGGTCCAATCAAAAAACAGCAGCAGGCAGAGAGACAGACAATAAGTGCGTCTGACGCCTGCAGTCACTTCCTGTAGTGAGACTGAGCTCAGTTCACCTGTGTCGCAGCAGCAGGTCGTTCACTCGAGTGTCACCCTCAGTTTGTCAGGCTGTTGACTGACTTTTGTCTGTTGACCGTTATCATCCTGTTGTCAGACTGTTGACCGACTGGTGACTGTTGTCAGGCTGTTGTTTGTTGACTGACTGTTGTCAGATTGTTGTCAGACCGTGGTGACGTTCTGGGGCCGGAGTAAGGTAAGGTCAGTAAGGTCTGTCCAATGACCTGTCTCTCTGACAACCTGTCTCTCTCTCAGTGGCTCCCCTCAGGTCCTCAGTCCAAGTATGTCTGGTCCTCCGAACGTTCAGCCCAGAAGAAGCTCCAGACTGTTTACTAGTGCCAGCTCTACTGCCAAGGTACTGCACTACTACAGTAATACTATAGTACTTCTGTTAAAGTACTACAGTACATGTATCAGTACTGCAGTACTCTGACCCTCCCGTCTGTCTGCAGGAGAACAGTAAGAAGCTGAAGATGAAGTTTCCCACAAAGATCCCCAACAGAAAAACTAAATGTAAATCAGCAAAGACGTCAAACAGCAGCAACCTGAACGAGAGTCTGGACATCCTGAGACTGGATCCAGGTCTGAGTCTACCAGACACCAAGATCCCCCAGTACCAGAGAGCAGCTGCAGGTAATCATACTATTTCATATTCATGTCTAGGTGTGTGTCCAGGTGCTATTAGCAGGTTAAACCAGGTAGCCCACATTCAGGAAGTAGTTTCACAGTGACCCTTAGGGATCACTGCTGATGATCCACCTGTTGATCTCAGCTCCATCTGCAGTGACCAACAGTCCCCCACTGGTCTATTGATCTACTGGTCCACTGGTCCATTGATCTACTGGTCCACTGGTCCATTGATCTACTGGTCCACTGGTCTATTGATCTACTGGTCCACTGGTCCAGTAGATCAGAGCTTTAATCATTTGATAATTATGGGGCCTGGTCACTCTGACACTACAGACATTTGTGTAAACAGTGTTCAGATAAACTGTGTGTGTGTGCGTGTGTGTGTTCAGACAGTGTGATGGCTTTGCTACGGGAACTGGGGCGTGGTTACCAGGCGCTGTGCTCCTATAACTGCAGAGAAGCCATCAACATCCTGACCTCCCTCCCTCCCCAGCACTACAACACTGGCTGGGTCCTCACTCACATCGGCAGGGCCTACTTTGAGCTGGCTGAGTACACACAGGTAACTCAGCTGACTCACAGGTAACACACCTGACACACAGGTAACACTCACCTGACACAGGCAAAGTGATGATGATGTGTTGCAGGCGGAGCGTCTGTTCAGTGAGGTCCGCAGGATCGAGTCGTACAGAGTTGAAGGGATGGAGATTTACTCGACCACTCTGTGGCACCTGCAGAAAGACGTGGCTCTGTCAGCCCTGTCCAAAGACCTGACCGACATGGACAAGAACTGTCCTGAGGTCAGACCTGTCCCTCTGATCACCTGTCTGTCTCTCTCTGTGTACCTGTCTGTCGCTCTCTATGTACCTGTCTGTCTCTCTCTCTGTGCACCTCTCTGTCTCTCTCTGATCTCCTGTCTGTCGCTCTCTATGTACCTGTCTGTCTCTCTCTCTGTGCACCTCTCTGTCTCTCTCTGATCTCCTGTCTGTCGCTCTCTATGTACCTGTCTGTCTCTCTCTCTGTGCACCTCTCTGTCTCTCTCTGATCTCCTGTCTGTCGCTCTCTATGTACCTGTCTGTCTCTCTCTCTGTGCACCTCTCTGTCTCTCTCTGATCTCCTGTCTGTCGCTCTCTATGTACCTGTCTGTCTCTCTCTCTGTGCACCTCTCTGTCTCTCTCTGATCTCCTGTCTGTCGCTCTCTATGTACCTGTCTGTCTCTCTCTCTGTGCACCTCTCTGTCTCTCTCTGATCTCCTGTCTGTCGCTCTCTATGTACCTGTCTGTCTCTCTCTCTGTGCACCTCTCTGTCTCTCTCTGATCTCCTGTCTGTCGCTCTCTATGTACCTGTCTGTCTCTCTCTCTGTGCACCTCTCTGTCTCTCTCTGATCTCCTGTCTGTCGCTCTCTATGTACCTGTCTGTCTCTCTCTCTGTGCACCTCTCTGTCTCTCTCTGATCTCCTGTCTGTCGCTCTCTATGTACCTGTCTGTCTCTCTCTCTGTGCACCTCTCTGTCTCTCTCTGATCTCCTGTCTGTCGCTCTCTATGTACCTGTCTGTCTCTCTCTCTGTGCACCTCTCTGTCTCTCTCTGATCTCCTGTCTGTCGCTCTCTATGTACCTGTCTGTCTCTCTCTCTGTGCACCTCTCTGTCTCTCTCTGATCTCCTGTCTGTCGCTCTCTATGTACCTGTCTGTCTCTCTCTCTGTGCACCTCTCTGTCTCTCTCTGATCTCCTGTCTGTCGCTCTCTATGTACCTGTCTGTCTCTCTCTCTGTGCACCTCTCTGTCTCTCTCTGATCTCCTGTCTGTCGCTCTCTGATCACCTGTCTGTCGCTCTCTGTGTACCTGTCTGTCTCTGTCTGATCACCTGTCTGTCTCTCTGATCACCTGTCTGTCGCTCTCTGATCACCTGTCTGTCTCTCTCTGATCACCTGTCTGTCGCTCTCTGATCACCTGTCTGTCGCTCTCTGTGTACCTGTCTGTCTCTCTCTGATCACCTGTCTGTCTCTCTCTGATCACCTGTCTGTCGCTCTCTGATCACCTGTCTGTCTCTCTCTGATCACCTGTCTGTCTGATCACCTGTCTGTCTCTGCAGGCCTGGTGTGTAGCAGGAAACTGTTTCAGTCTGCAGAGGGAGCATGACATCGCCATAAAGTTCTTCCAGAGAGCCATCCAGGTGAGCTGCTGTTACCATGGTTACCATTTCTACTGTTACCATAGTGACCAAGGTCAGGCTGGCTTGGTCTTTGTAGTTTGAGGGACAGGTGCAGAATGGACTAGTGTAGTCTCACCTATTGCTCTATAACCTGTCTGTCTCTCTGTCTCCACCTGTCTGTCTCTTAGGTGGACCCAGGCTTTGCGTATGCGTACACTCTGTTGGGTCATGAGTTTGTTCTGACAGAGGAGCTGGACCGAGCACTCGCCTGCTTCCGCAATGCCATCAGAGTCAACAACCGACACTACAATGCATGGTATGGTCACCGTGGTAACCAACATACTGTATGTAGACACATGCAGTCAGTGAGCGCTTTATTAGGAACACCACACTAACACAGGTACTTCTTCATGTCATGGATCCACCAGATGTTGAAACTTTACTCTGAGGCTCTGCTCCATGTTGACATCATCACCACCATCATCATCATCATTCCTCACTGTCATGTTGATGAAACCAGTTTGTGACATGGAGTATAATCCTGCTGGAAGGAGCCATTAGAAGATGATCAACAATTCTCAGACTGAGGCAGTCAGACCATGATTGATTGATTGATTGATTGATTGATTGATAGATAGAAGAAAACATTCCCCACACCATCACACCACCACCAGCCTCGACTGTGGACACAAGGCAATAAGCAGGTGTTCCTAATAAAGTGCTCAGTGAGTGTATATATACAAATGTAGTAGGGGTTTAACAAATCTGAAACTGAGACAGAAGTCAGTCAGATGGTCATATGTTAAGGTTACACCACAAGGTCAACAGACACAAGATGGTAACTATGGTAAAAGACATACAAATTTTGAATCTACACTACACCATTAAAACACAGTGCATCTGATGACCATGGCTCTGCATTACAGTACAGTGTGTAATGTTGTTGTGTTGTGTCTGTGGCGTTCAGGTACGGTCTGGGGATGATTTACTACAAACAGGAGAAGTTCAATTTGGCAGAAATCCACTTCAAGAAAGCTCTGAGCATCAACCCTCAGAGCTCTGTGCTGCTCTGCCACATCGGAGTGGTAGGTTAGCATGTAGCATCCTCCATTCGTAACAGCTGCTGTGTTAGCATGTAGCATCTTCCATTCATAACAGCCGCTGTGTTAGCATGTAGCATCCTCCATTCGTAACAGCTGCTGTGTTAGCATGTAGCATCTTCCATTCATAACAGCCGCTGTGTTAGCATGTAGCATCCTCCATTTTCTAACAGCTGCTGTGTTAGCATGTAGCATCTTCCATTCATAACAGCCGCTGTGTTAGCATGTAGCATCTTCCATTCATAACAGCTGCTGTGTTAGCATGTAGCATCTTCCATTCATAACAGCCGCTGTGTTAGCATGTAGCATCCTCCATTCGTAACAGCTGCTGTGTTAGCATGTAGCATCTTCCATTCGTAACAGCCGCTGTGTTAGCATGTAGCATCTTCCATTCATAACAGCCGCTGTGTTAGCATGTAGCATCCTCCATTTTCTAACAGCTGCTGTGTTAGCATGTAGCATCTTCCATTCATAACAGCCGCTGTGTTAGCATGTAGCATCCTCCATTCGTAACAGCTGCTGTGTTAGCATGTAGCATCTTCCATTCATAACAGCCGCTGTTTTAGCATGTAGCATCTTCCATTCATAATAGCTGCTGTGTTAGCATGTAGCATCTTCCATTCATAACAACTGTTCTGTTAGCATGTAGTACCAACCCCATGCGAAAGAAGAACACCAATAGGTGTTTGTGGTTGTGTGTGTAGGTGCAGCATGCGTTGAAGAAGTCTGATGCAGCTTTAGAGACTCTGAACAGAGCGATCGGGATCGACCCTAAAAACCCACTCTGCAAGTTCCACCGAGCATCTATACTCTTCGCCAATGACAAGTACAAGGTAATCAATAATGATTAATAGTGTTCAATACATGCTGAGGTTGTAACCACCTGTTTCTCTGACCTGTCTGTCTCTCTGACCTGTCTGTCTGCAGGCAGCTCTTCAGGAGTTGGAGGAGTTGAAACAGATTGTTCCCAAAGAGTCTCTGGTTTACTTCCTGATAGGAAAGGTAACAGCTGATCCACTCTGACCCATGACCCCTGACTTGTTGTTTGACCCCGTCATGTTCATTGTATGTGAGTTTGGTCACGTCTCATTAGTCTACCTGTTCAGAGGCAGTGATGATGTTGCGTCACCTGAGTGTTCTTTGATTGGATGGAGAACCTGGATCCACATCGAGGACCTGGACACACAGAAACAATAAAAACCTGCAGCTAGCAGGTGTCTCACCTGAGACCACACACACCAGTGGACATGGAGTTAAACCTGAACCTGAACCTGTCTGTCTAACACCCCCTTTCCTCTGTCTCTCAGGTGTATAAGAAGCTGGGTCAGACTCACCTGGCTCTGATGAACTTCAGCTGGGCAATGGATCTGGATCCTAAAGGAGCAAACAACCAGATCAAAGAGGCCATCGATAAGAGATACCTGCCAGAGGACGAAGGTACAGACACAACTCTACCTTCAAGTCATGTGACATCAGATTTGATGCTGCAGGTTTACACCAGGTCAAGGTCTGAAAGAACCAGGTTCTTCACATCAGTATCAGTTTTCATGTTGTCAATAGAATGAACAAGAGACACTGACCACACCTGTCTCTCTCCACCTGTCTCTCTCCATCTATTTCACCTGTTAGCAGCGGAGGTGGACGACAGTCAAGACAGCAGCATCATGACGGACGCTGACGACACGCAGCTCCACACGGCTGAGAGTGATGATGTCCTTTAACCACGCCCCCTCAAACCTGTCCCCTGCTCAAAGTCACACCCCCTGCCCTGATTGGCTGGAGGACTGCTGTTGCTAGGCAACATTCTGACAGACAGCTCTTTGGTTTAGCTCCGCCCCCAGTCCTCCCCCTGATTGGCTAAAACAGACTGCTGCCGCCCTGAACCCCGCCTCCTTCCTCATGTCATTGAGCTTGTCCTCTGACATCACAGCTGTTTTTTTTATGTTCTTTTTATCATCGTTATGGAAATAAATCAATAAAAACATGTGAACCCTGCCCACCACTGTTTGTCCGCTTCCTGTCTACCAACATCAAATCACACCAGCTCTGCTCTCATTGGATCCGGTGAGTGAGAGTCACATCACATGTGACACGTCTCTGACTTGCTGTGATATCACGCTGACATCAACGATGGCGTCATGATACAACGTTTATTCAACTTTCTCCCATGTCACATGATCTTAAAACCTCAACAAGGCTCCTTCACTGACTCTCCTCCAGCTGGGGACCACCTCTGCAGCAACAGAGCTGTGTCCTGATTGGCTAAAGTTCAGTGACACGTGTTCTTCGTTCTTATTGGAAGAAGTTCAGAGGTGCATTCCGATCAGCTAGTAGTTCCCTGCAAAGTGTGACTGTACAGGGTATTCAGCCATGTTAAGTCAGTCAGTCTAAACAGCCTGTCAAAAGTAAGCCAACGGTCAATTGGTCTGTAAACAGCCTGTCTAACACATTGAGGGTCACACTCTTCATTTTGAATACAAACAGAAGAACCCACTGCTGTGACAGGTGAACCCTGACGTTTTGTTTACTGATGATACAGTTGTTTACTGATGAATCAGTGCTGCTGCATCAGTTGTGCAGTAGAGCAGGGTTCCTGTGTTTCTCCATGTTGATCCAGACTGACTGAATCACCAGCTGTGTGAAAATGAACGCAGCTGTAGCTGCTATGAAGGTCACATGACAAACATTTCCTGTTTCTCTCTGAACGTTAGCTGCTCATTGACTAATGGGTGCAGTTCTATCCTGAACCAGTTTCTGCTCTGGACCTGTGTGCTCAGGTTCTGGTCTCAGTGTGGACGTTCTTTAACAGTTGTCCCTCTCAGACAGATGTGTCAGGTCTTAGACAACGTACGAATCAGAACCTCATCAGCTCTGTTGTGAGCATCAAACGCCAGAATCCTGACCTGAGACTGGAAACATCTGCAGGACTCTGAGGACTCCTGTTCTCTGTGACTCAGAACAAACCAGGATCCAAAATGAGAATGGTCAGGGCTGTGATCAGATTTTTAGAGGAGTGGACTCTGGTACCAAAATCCACCTTTATCTCAGAAACGTAATGTTTTTAAATCGGTACCTTCAGTTGTACAAAATAAGGTGAGTCAGAGTCACAAAGTCAGATCTGGGCCAGAAACATGATCAGGACATAGTTAAAATATCTGGAGGAACCAGAACCAGCTGAAACTATAGACTGCATGATTATATGATGTCATGAACATGCTAATTGGAGTATTACATCATCAGCAACATTCAGTCACTTTCTGTTGACAGTGGTTGTTGCTGTTCATTGTCCACACACAGTCTAGACCTGTATCAGGTTTTGTCTTGGTCTTGTTTCCAGATCTGGTCTTGATTTCCCCAGATCCACCCTCCCCACCCCCCTGCCCACCCTGATTACAACAAACATTACGCAGGTGAGATCCAAGAGAAACTTTATTGGTACAAAGCACTTTAACAGCCGACAGGCAGAGAGACTTTATGGTTTTTGGCACCTGGTATCAAAGTGCATTCTGGGCATTTTAAATGATGGGGGGGGGGGGAAATGGGGTTAAGGTGGGGTGGTTGGGGGCCATCACAAGGACCTACAGCACATCAGCATTCAGAAACATAGAAGAGATGATGATTGGCTGAAAGAGGTGACATCAGAGAGACTTTCTGTGATTGGAGGGATTTTATGAAAGAAGCTAACAGGCTAATCCAGGCTACTTAGCCATTAGCATGTTCTCTGTTTTCTCCAGTCAGACGAGAAGATGGATCTCAGTTTCCCCTCAAGGACTCCTGGAACTTCCTCCAGGATGACCTGGAATCCTGTCAAACTTCCGATGTCCAGGATCCCAACTTGTCAAGGATCCATGGAGACACACTAGTCACTAGTGTGGACTTTGGGCAGCTAAGTGTCTGAATCAAACAGCAGCAATGGCAGAGATTCTGAGCCAGGCTCAAAGATGGGTTTAACCCACAGTAGGCTATGCCATCTGATTGGTTAGATGTATTTGTTTCTGTGATCTGATTGGTTGTTAGTATGTAGGTTTTCTTAAAAACATTTTCTATTGCAGTGTTTGCATTGCCCTACCCCACTTGTAACACTCTACACTCTGGAACACTTTCTTCAAGGACCTCAAAACCTCCTCGAAGACTCAAGACCTTCAGTTTCATTTTGTTAGTCCATAATAGCAATAGATCCAGTGTTCAGCCTAGCTTAGCAGAAAGGCTGGAAGCAGGAGCGAACTTCTAGCCTAGCTTAGCATTAACCCTAACCCTACAACTTCACAAGATCTCTCAGTTTGTCTTTTAATGGACCTAGGCTAACAGTTTTCCTCTGTCTCCAGTCTTTGTGCTAAGCTAGGCTAATCACTTCCTGGCTCTGTTTCTGTACTGGATGAATGAAAATGATGATCTTCTTGTTTGACTCTGGAGAAAACAGTCACCAGATGTGTTAATTAAACTGTCTGAGTGCTGCTTCCTGTGACAACTGAACACCTGGATGGACTCACCTGTGAGACAGAGCTTTGATTGGTTGTTGACTGAAGTTTAAAGCTTGTTTGTTTCACTTTATAAAACCCCTTCAATCCCGTCTTTGATGAAGATGCTCATGAGGAAAAAGGCAGAATATTTTTTTTTCTTTCTTTCATCAGGCAGTTTCCTTGGTAACAGGAGGGGGTGGGGTCTGCAGGCACAGGGTTTGTCCAATCACAGGCCTTGTTTGGCAAGGGAGGCTGACACCTGACAGGAAGAAGACGTTTGTGAATGTGTGTCATTTTATTTTTGTGTTTATGGTCCGAACAGGTAAATCTCTCACCTGGTCGGCCAGGGTGTCAAGGGGCGGAGCTTCGGCAGCGTTAATGCTCCCAGGGGAGGAAGTGTTGCTAAGGTGATGAGGGGAAGAGTCAGACTGGACGATGATGTCAGCACCGTGGTCGGTTCGGGCTCTGGCCTGCTCTCTGAAGGTCAGTTTCTGACTTTCAATCTGACAACACACCATCACATCCCGTTATAATGAACACATGTAACCTTCTAATTAACATGTTTAATATTAGAATAAACATGTAATAATCTAATGAGAACAGATACTTTTACGTACACATATAATACACAAATATATAGTTACATGTATAAATACAGTACATGATGTTTATATATATATACTGGTTATATATGAGTTATGTGGTGGTGTGTTATGAGCCGGTCCTTGTAGCACCACAATGAGAACCGTACGTTCTCTCAGTCACATGTTTGCTGAGTGTTGATGAACAACGTTTGGAGGTCTGAATGATACAGAAACAGCAAATATACATACAGATATAAAAAGATACTTGGAATCAAAGTGAATTTTGGGTAGAGACTGTGGTGTGTCAGGTGAGTGTGTTCTCAGTTACCTTCTTCTTCCCTCCTCCTGGAACATGAGTGACGTTCTCCAGAGAACCCACTTTAGACTGAACCGCTTTAAAAGCCACCTTCTCTGATTTAATCTCCACCTTCCCTCCACCTGGTTAATAATAAACAACAGATTATCATGTTTGTGTGTGTGTGTGTGTGTGTGTGTGTGTGTGTGTGTGTGTGTGTGTGTGTGTGTGTGTGTGTGTGTGTGTGTGTGTGTGTGTGTGTGTGTGTGTGTGTTTGTGTGTGTGTGTGTGTGTGTGTGTGTGTGTGTGTGTGTGTGTGTATGTGTGTATGTGTGTATGTGTGTGTGTTACCTGGTTTGTGGTGGATGTTGTCTTTGGAGCCGCATTTTGACGCCACATTACCAAGATCCAACTTTTTGTTAACAATCTGAACCTGCAGACAGACAGGTAAAGACAGACAAGTACAGACAGACAGGTAAAGACAGACAAGTACAGACAGACAGGTAAAGACAGGCAGACAGGTGGGAGTCAGCTAAGCGTTTACTGGTCTTTAGCTCCAACAGTTAAATGTGTGTGTTTCAGTTGTGAGTGTGTTACCTTGCCCCCTCCAGGTGTGTGTTTCAGGTTCTCCGTGGATCCAACCTTTGACCTCACGTTACTGAGGTCAGGCATAGGGTGGGAGGTTAGGGGAGGCGTCCGTCCACGAGCAGGACCGGGAGACCTGGGAGGAGTCCGGACCACAGCCACCTGCAGGACCAGACCAGAACCAGTACACAACCATGAAAAGCAGTAAAACCTGCTGAACCAGGAACACCATCAGAACCATCAGAACCATAGACCCTGTGTACACAGGTAGACAGGCGGACAGGTGGATGGGTGAACAGGTAGACGGGTGGACAAGTAGACAGGTAAACATGTAGACAGGTGGACAGGTAGACATGTGGCCAAGTAGACAGCTTGACGGGTGGACAGGTAGATGGGTAGACAGGTAGACAGGTACACATGTAGACATGTGGACAGTTAGACAGGTAGACATGTGGACAGGTAGACAGGTGGACAGATAGACAAGTAGATTGGTGGACAGGTAACGGATGGACAGGTAGACATTAAGACAGACAGACCTTCTTGACGTCTCTGTTTGGAGTGGAGGACCGACTTGCCGGAGAACGACTTCCTGGACTGACTCCATCCACTGACTCTGACAGACAGACAGGTCAAACTGGTCTTAGTGGTCGAACTGGTCTTAGTGGTCAAACTGGTCTTAGTGGATGAACTGGTCTCAGTGGATGAACTGGTCTTAGTGGTCGAACTGGTCTCAGTGGATGAACTGGTCTCAGTGGATGAACTGGTCTCAGTGGATGAACTGGTCTTAGTGGCTGAACTGGTCTCAGTGGATGAACTGGTCTTAGTGGTCGAACTGGTCTCAGTGGATGAACTGGTCTTAGTGGCTGAACTGGTCTCAGTGGATGAACTGGTCTCAGTGGATGAACTGGTCTTAGTGGATGAACTGGTCTCAGTGGATGAACTGGTCTCAGTGGTTGAACTGGTCTTAGTGGATGAACTGGTCTTAGTGGATGAACTGGTCTTAGTGGATGAACTGGTCTCAGTGGATGAACTGGTCTTAGTGGCTGAACTGGTCTTAGTGGATGAACTGGTCTCAGTGGATGAACTGGTCTTAGTGGATGAACTGGTCTCAGTGGATGAACTGGTCTTAGTGGCTGAACTGGTTTTGTACCTGTACTCTTGGCTGAGATCATCTTGGCTGCTCTGGTGCCTCCCGTTGTCCTGGAGGCCTGAAACATGCAGAAACATTATTATTGTTATTATTATTATTGTTGTTGTTATTATCAGTAGTATTAGTATTAGTAGTAGCAGTAGCAGTAGTATCAGTAGTATTATTCATAGTAGAAGTAGAAGTAGTAGTAGTAGTAGTAGTAGTAATAGTAGTAATAGTAGTATTATTATTAGTATTAGTAGTAGTAGTATTAGTATTAGTATTATTATTACAATATTTTACCTTCACAGTTTCATCAGCTGACTTTTCTGCTGAAACACAGAAGAAGAAAAGTAAGTTATTGTAAACACAAACATGCAGAGGTCAAAGGTCAGAGTGGGGTGGTGGGGGTGGTGGTTATGTAACCCTTTTTCCATGACAACCAGGAGTTCATTCAAGCTGAGGTCAACAGGAAGTGTCCAGTCTGTGTCACTTTCAACGGGAGAAATGAAAAGGTGAAAAGTTCTTTTAACTTCCAGAAACATGACACAGAGGGGGAGTGGGAGGAGGCCGGTTGGAGGGGTGGAGGGGTGGAGGGGTGGAGGGGGGGGTGGGGGGGGTAATCCAAAGGACAGAAACCTTTGTGCAGGGGAGAGAGGAGAAACTGTGATTTCCTAAGCTGGACACAGACCAGCTTTAGTTGGAGAGCGCTTGTTATTGCTGCGTCTCGTGTGGCTCGTGAGAGGGAGGAGCTGAGAATCGAAGAATCAAACATGCTTCTCTCATGCTCGAGAGCTCCGCTCGCTGGTCAGAGGAGTGCTTGTTTTCATCAGCCAGGGCGGCCTCGATCATGTATACTTCCAAGAAGGGTAGAAGGACGGGGAGGGTGTTTGGACATCCAGCTGCTCCTCAGCAGAGGCTCTGAGCTGGACTCGTGCACATCGTTGTTTTGACCTCCTGGGAAGTTGGTGGAGCTGTGTGGCTCTCGTTTGCTCCCTCAGCGACATCACAGCTGCTTCCTTTCTCCTCCTCCTCTTCATTCACGAGGAGGTGTGGAGCGAAGGGCAGGGAGTCCCTCTGGGGTTCTTCGTCAAAACATTCTTTCTCCTCCTCTTCATCACGAGGAGGTGTGGGAGGAGAAGCCGGGATTGTCTGTCCTGTTCCTCCTCTTCTGCTCCTCTTCAGTTCCTCAGTGCTGCTCCCCATCTGTTATATCCATCTTCTTGGCTGCTCCTCACCTCCCTGCCCCTCTTCTGTTCGGCCCTGGTGTGCAGAACACTGAGAGAGTCGTCGGTCGTGGACGGGAGGAGCAGAGGAACACAGAGGAAGGAGGAGCAGTAGATAGGAGGAGGAGGAGGAGGAGGAGGGAGAGAGAGGAAGGAGGACAGGAAGAGAGAGGCAGGAGGCAGGAAGGAGGAGGAGGAGGGAGAGAAGAGTGAGGAGGAGGAGGGAGAGAGGACGAGGAGGAGAGGAGGAGGAAGGGAGAGAGACAGGAGGAGGAGGAGGAGGAGGAGGAGCAGTAGATAGGAAAGGCGCGAGGAGGGAGGAGGGAGAGAGAAGGAGGAGGAAGCAGGGAAGAGAGAGGAGGAGGAGGAGGGAGAAGGCAGAGGGAGAGAGAGGCAGGTAGGAGCAGCCGAAGAGAGAGGCAGGAGAGGAGGGAGGAAGGAGGAGGGAGTTGAGAGGAGGCGAGGAAGAAGGAGAGAAGACGAGGGGAGGAGAGGAAGGAGGGAGAAGAGACGAGGAGAGGAGGAGGATGGAGGAGGAGGAGCAGTAGATAGGAGGAGGAGGAGGAGGAGGAGGGAGAGGAGAGGAGGAGAAAGGAGGAGGGAGAGGAGCGAGGCGGAGGAGCAAGTAAGATAGGAGGAGGAGCAGAGATAGGAGGAGGAATGGAGGAGAAGGGAGAGAGGAGAGGCAGGAATAGGGCACGGAGGAGCAGGAAGAGAGAGGAGGAGGAGGAGGGACAGAAGAGGCAGGAATAAAAGGAAGGAGATAAAGGGGGGGCGGCGAAAATGGAGCGCCCTGGGGAGGGAACGGGAAAGGACGAAAAAGAAGAGAGAGGAAAGCGGAGGAAGGGAGAGAGATGCAGGAAGGTGGAGGACGAACAGAGGAAGGAGGGCAGAGAAGACGAGCGAGAGAGTGAGGAGGAAAGGAGGAGGGAGGAGGAGCAGTAGATCGGAGGAGGGGAGGAGGAGAGGAGAGGGAGGGGAGGAGGAAGGAGGAAGGGAGGAGGGGTCTGCGGAGATAGGAGAGGGAGGGGAAGCGAGGAAATGGGAGAGAAGATGAGAGGGAGGAGGAGAACGCGGAGGGAGGCAGTAATTTTAGAGGAGGAGAGGAGAACACGATGAAGGAGGAGGATGGATAAGTAACAGCAGAGGAGAGAGACGAAGGAGCGCAGGATGTGAGGAGGAGAGGCAGGAGAGAGAGGAGGAGGAAGCGAGGGAGAGAGCGGAGGAGGGAGGAAGGCGAGAGGAGAGGAGCAGGAAGAGAGAGAGGAAGAGGAGAGGAGGACGCGGAGAGAGAGGAGGAGGGAGGAAAGTTGATGAAGCGAGTAAGGGATAGAGGAGGTAGATATCCGAAAGAGGGAGCGGAGGTGGGCGTGAATTTGCCGTTTTATGTGTGACGTTGGGGGAGGGACAGGGAGGGTAGAGAGAGGAGAGAAAGGAGGAGCGCAGGTAAGGAGGAAGGGAAGAAGAGACGAGGATGAGAGGAGGAGGAAGCGAGGAGGGAGCAGTTAAAGAATTAGGAGGAGGAGGAGGAGAGAGGCAGTGCCGAGGTGGTGCCCGGGGGGGTGGGCGTGATGGGAGGAGCGGACAGGAGGATGAGGAGTGGAGAGGAGTAGAGAGGAGGGAAGGAGGAGGAGGAGGAGGAGGGAGAGAGGGAGGAGACAGCATAGTAGATATCAGGGAGCGAGGAGGGGAGGGGGAGGAGAGAGAGAGGAGGGAGGGGAGAATAATAGCGGAAGAGAAGGAGGGAGGAGTTTGTAGGAGAGGAGAGAGCGCTTATCGTAAGATAGGAGAGGGGAAGGAGGAGGAGGGTAGGTGGAGGGAAGAGAGAGGAAGGGGAGGAGGAGCGGGAGGAGGAGGGAGAGAGACGAGGTATGGTGAGGAGACGGAGAGGAGGAAGCAGGTAGATGGAGGAGGGGAGGAAGGGGAGGCAAAGGAGCGGGCACGACGCGCAGGGAGGAGGAGAGATTGATAAGGGGAGAGAGAGAGGAGCGAGGAGGGAGGACGAAGCAGTTAGAATTAGGTTCAGGACGAGAGGAGAGGCGGGAGAGCAGAGGG
>NW_019178761.1:65477-68887 GCF_002260705.1 Seriola dumerili
GTGGGGGGGGTAATCAAAGGACAGACCTTTAGTCAGGGGAGGAGGAGAACTTGATTTCCTAGCTGGACCAGCCAGCTTAGTTGGAGAAGAGCTTGTTTTGCCTCTGGCTCTGGAGGGAGGAGCTGAAGTCGAAATCAAACATCCCTTCTCTCTGCTGAGAGCTCCGCTGGTCAGAGGAGTGCTTGTTTCATCAGCCAGGGCCTCCTGATCTTCAGAGGGTAGAAGGACGGGAGGTGTTTGGACATCCAGCTGCTCCTCAGCAGGAGGCTCTGAGCTGGACTGTGCACTCGTTGTTTTGACCTCCTGGGAAGGGTGGAGCTGTGTGGACTCCTCTTGCTCCTCCTCAGCTGACATCACAGCTGCTCCTTTCTCCTCCTCCTCTTCATCACGAGGAGGTGTGGAGGAGGAGCAGGGAGTCTCTGGGTTCTTCGTCACATCTTTCTCCTCCTCTTCATCACGAGGAGGTGTGGAGGAGAAGCAGGGATTGTCTGTCTGTTCCTCCTCTTCCTGCCTCCTCTTCAGTTCCTCAGTGCTGCTCCCCATCTGTTCATCTCCATCTTCTTGCTGCTCCTTCACCTCCTGCCCCTCTTCTGTTCGGCCTGTGTCCAGAACACTGAGAGAGTCGTGGTCTGAGGGAGGAGCAGAGGAACACAGAGGAGGAGGAGCAGTAGATAGGAGGAGGAGGAGGAGGAGGAGGGAGAGAGAGGAGGAGGAGCAGGAAGAGAGAGGAGGAGGAGGAGGGAGAGGAGGAGGGAGAGAGAGGAGGAGGAGCAGGAAGAGAGAGGGGGAGGAGGAGAAAGGAGGAGGAGGAGCAGGAGATAGGAGGAGGAGGAGGGAGAGAGGAGGAGGAGGAGGGAGAGAGGAGGAGGAGGAGGGAGAGAGGAGGAGGAGGAGGGAGAGAGGAGGAGGAGGAGGGAGAGAGGAGGAGGAGGAGGGAGAGAGGAGGAGGAGGAGGGAGAGAGGAGGAGGAGGAGGGAGAGAGGAGGAGGAGGAGGGAGAGAGGAGGAGGAGGAGGGAGAGAGGAGGAGGAGGAGGGAGAGAGGAGGAGGAGGAGGGAGAGAGGAGGAGGAGGAGGGAGAGAGGAGGAGGAGGAGGGAGAGAGGAGGAGGAGGAGGGAGAGAGGAGGAGGAGGAGGGAGAGAGGAGGAGGAGGAGGGAGAGAGGAGGAGGAGGAGGGAGAGAGGAGGAGGAGGAGGGAGAGAGGAGGAGGAGGAGGGAGAGAGGAGGAGGAGGAGGGAGAGAGGAGGAGGAGGAGGGAGAGAGGAGGAGGAGGAGGGAGAGAGGAGGAGGAGGAGGGAGAGAGGAGGAGGAGGAGGGAGAGAGGAGGAGGAGGAGGGAGAGAGGAGGAGGAGGAGGGAGAGAGGAGGAGGAGGAGGGAGAGAGGAGGAGGAGGAGGGAGAGAGGAGGAGGAGGAGGGAGAGAGGAGGAGGAGGAGGGAGAGAGGAGGAGGAGGAGGGAGAGAGGAGGAGGAGGAGGGAGAGAGGAGGAGGAGGAGGGAGAGAGGAGGAGGAGGAGGGAGAGAGGAGGAGGAGGAGGGAGAGAGGAGGAGGAGGAGGGAGAGAGGAGGAGGAGGAGGGAGAGAGGAGGAGGAGGAGGGAGAGAGGAGGAGGAGGAGGGAGAGAGGAGGAGGAGGAGGGAGAGAGGAGGAGGAGGAGGGAGAGAGGAGGAGGAGGAGGGAGAGAGGAGGAGGAGGAGGGAGAGAGGAGGAGGAGGAGGGAGAGAGGAGGAGGAGGAGGGAGAGAGGAGGAGGAGGAGGGAGAGAGGAGGAGGAGGAGGGAGAGAGGAGGAGGAGGAGGGAGAGAGGAGGAGGAGGAGGGAGAGAGGAGGAGGAGGAGGGAGAGAGGAGGAGGAGGAGGGAGAGAGGAGGAGGAGGAGGGAGAGAGGAGGAGGAGGAGGGAGAGAGGAGGAGGAGGAGGGAGAGAGGAGGAGGAGGAGGGAGAGAGGAGGAGGAGGAGGGAGAGAGGAGGAGGAGGAGGGAGAGAGGAGGAGGAGGAGGGAGAGAGGAGGAGGAGGAGGGAGAGAGGAGGAGGAGGAGGGAGAGAGGAGGAGGAGGAGGGAGAGAGGAGGAGGAGGAGGGAGAGAGGAGGAGGAGGAGGGAGAGAGGAGGAGGAGGAGGGAGAGAGGAGGAGGAGGAGGGAGAGAGGAGGAGGAGGAGGGAGAGAGGAGGAGGAGGAGGGAGAGAGGAGGAGGAGGAGGGAGAGAGGAGGAGGAGGAGGGAGAGAGGAGGAGGAGGAGGGAGAGAGGAGGAGGAGGAGGGAGAGAGGAGGAGGAGGAGGGAGAGAGGAGGAGGAGGAGGGAGAGAGGAGGAGGAGGAGGGAGAGAGGAGGAGGAGGAGGGAGAGAGGAGGAGGAGGAGGGAGAGAGGAGGAGGAGGAGGGAGAGAGGAGGAGGAGGAGGGAGAGAGGAGGAGGAGGAGGGAGAGAGGAGGAGGAGGAGGGAGAGAGGAGGAGGAGGAGGGAGAGAGGAGGAGGAGGAGGGAGAGGAGGAGGAGGAGGAGGAGGAGGAGGAGGAGATGACAGGACGTCACAGATGAAAACAAATTCTGGATGAAGACAGAACAATGAGGTTCATATGAAGAAACATGAGGAGCTCTGGAACCAAGACCTGGTCCACCTGATCCAGGTCCTGCTCACACTCAGAACCCTGACATGGTGATCTTTGAGGTGTTGTCTTCTTCTCTGCTGTTGTCGGTGTGTTACCATGACAACACAACACAACAGCGTTCATTGAGCTGGACCAGGTGGACCAAAGACCCTCACGGTCATGTGACTTTGAAGGTGTGAAATGGACTTCGGCTGTTAAGCCAATCAGATGTCAGAAACTGAACCCTCTCAGCTGCTACTGCAGTACACTGTGACATCACTGCTGTGGCTGTGGTAAGTCTAAAAGATGGCTGCCATGGCGCCACCATGTGGTGATCAATCAACAGACTATATCAGCAGCCGTGACGTGTCAAAGAAAACTCCAGTGGATGATGCTGAAGAGACCGATATAGGCCACGCCCATTTGCGTCAGAAAAATGTTCCCGCCATTTTGAATTGTGTGTGTGTGACAGGAGAACGTGTGTGTGTGTGTGTGTGTGTGACAGGAGAACGTGTGTGTGTGTGTGTGTGTGTGTGTGTGACAGGAGAACATGTGTGTGGCAGGAGAACATGTGTGTGTGTGTGTGTGTGTATGTGTGTGTGTGTGTGTGTGTGTGTGTGTGTGTGACAGGAGAACATGTGTGTGTGTGTGTGTGACAGGAGAACGTGTGTGTGTGGCAGGAGAACATGTGTGTGTGTGTGTGTGACAGGAGAACATGTGTGTGTGTGTGTGACAGGAGAACATGTGTGTGGCAGGAGAACATGTGTGTGTGTGTGTGTGTGTGTGTGTGAGGGGAACATGTGTGTGTGTGTGTGTGTGACAGGAGAAC
>NW_019178761.1:69211-79211 GCF_002260705.1 Seriola dumerili
GTGTGTGTGTGTGTGTGTGTGTGTGTGACAGGAGAACGTGTGTGTGTGTGACAGGAGAACATGTGTGTGACAGGAGAATGTGTGTGTGTGTGTGTCTGTGTGTGTGACAGGAGAACATGTGTGTGACAGGAGAATGTGTGTGTGTGTGTGTCTGTGTGTGTGACAGGAGAACATGTGTGTGACAGGAGAATGTGTGTGTGTGTGTGTCTGTGTGTGTGACAGGAGAACATGTGTGTGACAGGAGAATGTGTGTGTGTGTGTGTCTGTGTGTGTGACAGGAGAACATGTGTGTGACAGGAGAATGTGTGTGTGTGTGTGTCTGTGTGTGTGACAGGAGAACATGTGTGTGACAGGAGAATGTGTGTGTGTGTGTGTCTGTGTGTGTGACAGGAGAACATGTGTGTGACAGGAGAATGTGTGTGTGTGTGTGTCTGTGTGTGTGACAGGAGAACATGTGTGTGACAGGAGAATGTGTGTGTGTGTGTGTCTGTGTGTGTGACAGGAGAACATGTGTGTGACAGGAGAATGTGTGTGTGTGTGTGTCTGTGTGTGTGACAGGAGAACATGTGTGTGACAGGAGAATGTGTGTGTGTGTGTGTCTGTGTGTGTGACAGGAGAACATGTGTGTGACAGGAGAATGTGTGTGTGTGTGTGTCTGTGTGTGTGACAGGAGAACATGTGTGTGACAGGAGAATGTGTGTGTGTGTGTGTCTGTGTGTGTGACAGGAGAACATGTGTGTGACAGGAGAATGTGTGTGTGTGTGTGTCTGTGTGTGTGACAGGAGAACATGTGTGTGACAGGAGAATGTGTGTGTGTGTGTGTCTGTGTGTGTGACAGGAGAACATGTGTGTGACAGGAGAATGTGTGTGTGTGTGTGTCTGTGTGTGTGACAGGAGAACATGTGTGTGACAGGAGAATGTGTGTGTGTGTGTGTCTGTGTGTGTGACAGGAGAACATGTGTGTGACAGGAGAATGTGTGTGTGTGTGTGTCTGTGTGTGTGACAGGAGAACATGTGTGTGACAGGAGAATGTGTGTGTGTGTGTGTCTGTGTGTGTGACAGGAGAACATGTGTGTGACAGGAGAATGTGTGTGTGTGTGTGTCTGTGTGTGTGACAGGAGAACATGTGTGTGACAGGAGAATGTGTGTGTGTGTGTGTCTGTGTGTGTGACAGGAGAACATGTGTGTGACAGGAGAATGTGTGTGTGTGTGTGTCTGTGTGTGTGACAGGAGAACATGTGTGTGACAGGAGAATGTGTGTGTGTGTGTGTCTGTGTGTGTGACAGGAGAACATGTGTGTGACAGGAGAATGTGTGTGTGTGTGTGTCTGTGTGTGTGACAGGAGAACATGTGTGTGACAGGAGAATGTGTGTGTGTGTGTGTCTGTGTGTGTGACAGGAGAACATGTGTGTGACAGGAGAATGTGTGTGTGTGTGTGTCTGTGTGTGTGACAGGAGAACATGTGTGTGACAGGAGAATGTGTGTGTGTGTGTGTCTGTGTGTGTGACAGGAGAACATGTGTGTGACAGGAGAATGTGTGTGTGTGTGTGTCTGTGTGTGTGACAGGAGAACATGTGTGTGACAGGAGAATGTGTGTGTGTGTGTGTCTGTGTGTGTGACAGGAGAACATGTGTGTGACAGGAGAATGTGTGTGTGTGTGTGTCTGTGTGTGTGACAGGAGAACATGTGTGTGACAGGAGAATGTGTGTGTGTGTGTGTCTGTGTGTGTGACAGGAGAACATGTGTGTGACAGGAGAATGTGTGTGTGTGTGTGTCTGTGTGTGTGACAGGAGAACATGTGTGTGACAGGAGAATGTGTGTGTGTGTGTGTCTGTGTGTGTGACAGGAGAACATGTGTGTGACAGGAGAACATGTGTGTGACAGGAGAACATGTGTGTGTGTGTGTGTGTGTGTGTGTGACAGGAGAAGAAGAGAAAATAAAGGCCGACACCCACCTCCCATCATCATTTGCTCATGCTGGTCGGAGCCATCTCTGGGGGGGGCCGAGTCTCCATCCATCATCTCTCCTATGGGGGGGTCAGGAGGAGTCAGTGAGCATGCTCAGTAACAGAGTCGTCCATGATGATGATGCAGCAACAGTAAAGTCCGTTTCTATCAGACTCTACTGTCCCCTCCACCTGTCAATCACTCATGCCTCATGCACACGTTCAGCCCCCCCCCCGAAGCTCCTTTAGCCTGCAGGCTAACGGGATAACGAGCGCAGCGGTGAACCGGGCGGTGACAGTAAGAGAGCGGAAAATAGTCGCGTTTGCCGCCTCTGCCGCCTCTGCCGCCTGAGAGCCAGTGAGGCTGTAGACAGGAGCGGCAGAGACAGGAGGAGGAACGATAGACAGACTCACAAACAGACAGGTGAGAGACAGACAGGTGGGTCTGCTGGTGGTTACGTTTCTTACCTCCGGGTTCTGCTGCAGCTGCTGTCCGTCTGTCTGCTGCTCCACCCTGCAACTGCTCTGAGAGGGGGGGGCGGCTCCGCTGCTGCTGCATGCTGGGAGAGGAGGCTGCTGTTACCATGGTAACCTGCTGCATCACTGCACTGTAAAACAGACAGACGCTAAAACTAAACTGAGGTTCTTCCTCACTGGAGTGTTTGTATTTGTTTTTTGTGTTTCACAGTTTGTGACGTCATCTGCATCAACAACAAACACACGGAGCTGAGACAATAATTATAATTAAATATAATAAATCAAAACCGGAGGAAAATAAACGACATGTAACATGACGTCATCATCAGTGTTCCCAATAAACTGATCATAGAAATCAAATTAAATTAAATGTAAACACATTTTGAATTATAATCAGTGATGGACTGATTGATGATAATCAAACAAGTTTTATTGGTCGGTGATCAGTGACATACTCAGACTGTTCAGCAGGTGTCACTGTGGCGCTGTGAGTCACTTCCTGTCTCAACATCTTATTTTCACCTGCAGGAATTGATTATTGATCTGTCAGGTCACCATCATGTTGACTGTCAGGGCTGATGGGGGCTGATGGGTAATGTAGTCAGTCAGTATCAATAATAATCACTAACTGTACAACCAGCTTCAGACACAGCTATGATGTCAAACATGAGGTCAAACTAATCTTGCCCAGCCAAACACAATTATATAATAATTATTATAATAGTTAATATAATGATATAATATACAATAATTATTATAAATAATATTTATAATTATTATTTACAATTATATAATTATTTATTATTATATAATTATAAATAATAATTGATGTGTTCTGAGGTGGTCTTCTCACTAATCAAAGGTATTAATCAGATTTTTAAATGATTTGATCTTTAATCATATTGATTGATCTAATTGATTTGATTGATTCTATTGATCGATTCACTCCTCCTTCTGAACTTTCTTCTCGTCACTTATTTCAGCTGCGTCCTCTCTGAACCTGAAGGTAGACTGAAGTCAGGTGTGTTCACACCAGGGACCAGCTGACCCCTCTGAAACCACCTGACATCAGGAGGACACAGGAACTGGGTCCAGGCTGGTTTGAGGCCACAGTGAAGACTGTTCAGGCGGGAATACACTGGTGACTGTGTTACTGTGAAGTGAGAGGAGAAACTCAGCACTCTATCACACGGGTTCTGGATTAGTTCTACTTTACCACATACACAACAGATTCCATGAGCCTCAGCTGCTGAGTCTAAACCTGGGACCAGAACCATCCTGTTCCTGTGTCTTTAAGACCCAGACTGAACCTGACTGGTTCGACCAAGACCAGACCTGAACCCAGCCTGAGACCTAAATCTTTACACAACAAAATGTCCCAAACTATGCAGGTGTTAGGCCTGAGGTCGACCAAGTCTGATCCAGAATAAAACCCCTCTGAATGATCAGGTTTCTACAAAAAGTAGCTGAAGGTGAAGCTCTGTGACTGTTAGTGAAATGCATCTTGGGAGTCAAAGTTGACTCAGAATCATTGCATTTCATTTGCATTTGAAGAGAAAAAAACATTCATGCTGATGAAGAATTTATTTCATGATTTGATATTATCAGATACAGACTCACATGTAAATGTCGAACATCAGAGTGAGTCACTCAGGCTGGTGGATGAACCAAGCGCTCCTTCATCTGATGATGTCATTATAAATTCAATACTTAGTACTACTTAATATTACCAAAAAGTCATGGGTTTAAATCAGGTATCAAGCTTCTTCCAGCTAATAATGCCACTGATTCACACACACGCGCACGCACACACGCACAGGCACACACACACACACTCTCCCACTCACACACAGGCACACACACACAATAATAAGGAGGAGCAGTTGGTGTTTCATCCTGAGTGTTTCCCTCCACAGGTACTAACCTACAGGTACTAACTATACTATGGTTACTGTGGCTACTGGGGTTACTATGGTTACTGTTAGTACTACTGGTCTCTATCATCTCTGTATTTAAACAAGGTTTTAGTGCAAATGTGCACAACAATTACAATGAATAGACAGTTAGCTCAAGTCAATCTGATGGAAAGTGCAAATATTAAAGGTGTGGCAGCTCTCTGTTGTTATCTGGACCTAAAGCCATGACGTGTTTCAATCCCAGGATTAACATCAGTATGTGTCCAGATGTTGTGAAGCAGAATCAGGGAGTTGATCTTCAGCAGTTAGAGGAGGTGATGTGGAACAGAGAGTGCCCCCTGCTGGCTGCTCCCCTCTCTGTGTGATGTGTTCAGGCGGAAGGGGTTTGTTATAATGCCCAGTTTAATCCCATGTTTATAGTGACAGTGATTTAATGAAATAAAAGTTTGGATTTCATAGCGTGTGTGAGGCCGTGACTCTCCAACAAAGGTCTCGACTCTTACACACTGGCTTGTTGTTGCAGCGTCAGAGGATGCTAACAGACAGGTAACAGAGCTAACAGGCTGTGAACAGACTGCTAACAAAGCTAACAGGCTGCTAACAGAGCTAACAGACTACTAACATTATAACAACATAATAACATATTAGCTTGTTGTTGCAGCATCAGAGGATCAGTTTGTTGTTGTTTCAAGGTAACGACACAAACAGTAAAGTTGTGTGATTATTGTTCAGCTTCCTGTTTCCTCATGGGAAACGTTCTCAGTGTGTGTGTGTGTGCGTGTGTTTAGCTCTGTTAAATAGTAGAAAGCTTGTGATCAATATTACAATATAAACAGTTACAGCTCATCAATAACACATTATTACACATTTATTAATAAATAAATAAACTTATCGATTACAGAATGTGGACACTGTCCAGCTGCCTAAAAGGACATGTGACCCTGTAGAAGCAGCTGATCACATCCTGTGATTGGCCAGCTAATGAAAGGGGGTGGGGCCATGAAGAAACCTGACTGACAGATCGCCTGATTGGCTCCATAAATCTGTGTTGTGCCCTGCAATTGGCTGGTCTGATCTGATCCACTGATCCCTCTGATTGGCTGAGTGGAATAACATCACAGGTTGTGATTGGAGGTGTTCAGGTCCAACGGACTATCAGAGGTTAGAGGAATGTTTGATGCTGTGGAAAGATACTCTGCTCGGTGAGGTGGGCAGTGACGTGGCGCGCACCACCCGGCTCTGGATGGAGTGACGATCCTGCCAACGAATCCAACGCTTCCTGACTGCAGATCGCACCTGCACACAATCAGACAGGTAGACAGACAGGTAAATATTCTGTGTACCTGTAAATGTTAAAATGTGTGACCTTATATAGAAATAAAAACTAAATGGGCTGAGTACAAAACATCAGTCTCACCTCACTGTTGAGAAAACAGTAGAACACTGAGACAAAGAATCCCTGTGGACACAGAGACAGGGTTAGCTGCTAAGAGAGCTAACAGGCTGGTAAGGGAACAGGCTGGTAGCTGCTAAAAGAGCTAATAGACTGCTAACAGACAGCTAACAGAGCTAAGAGGCTGCTAACAGGCAGCTAGCAGAGCTAACAGGCTGCTAACAGACAGCTAACAGAGCTAACAGGCTGCAAGCAGACAGCTAACAGAGCTAACAGACAGCTAACAGGTAGCTAACAGAGCTAACAGGCTGCAAACAGACAGCTAACAGGCTGCTAGCAGACCGCTAACAGACAGCTAATAGGCTGCTAACAGACAGCTAACAGGCTGCTAACAGACAGCTAATAAGCTGCTAACAGAAAGCTAATAGGCTGCTAACAGAGCTAACAGACAGCTAACAGACAGCTAATAGGCTGCAACAGACTGAAATGTTTGCGGTGAGATGAACCTGGAAGGACTCCAGTATGGAGTTGAAGTAGATGAAGACGATCTGAGCGACTTCGTCTTCTCCTCCAGGATTCACAAAGAACAGCATGTAGGTGATTCCTAGGAGAGGCAGCAGCACCAGAGTCGCCTTCACCGCCTTCCTGCAGGAGCCAGACCACAACGAGATCAGCTGACTGATCTGATTTTTAACTTCCTACAGTGTGAAATGTCACTAACACTGTAAATGTGTCTGTGGTGAGAGAAACTGAATCTTATTTATTTAATATGAAATTATAACTATGACTTGTTGAACTTTTTCAGTTAATATGAGTCAAACTTTGCTCTGATCCTTTCGTAATAAAAGATAAGGCTCAATACTCAACTGTAGATATTTTGAGATAAACTAGTTTTTGTTTTGCTAGAGAGGAATTAGAGAACAAATTCCTCATTTCCCTTTGTCTTAATAATAATAAAGTGTCACATTTATTTCCATGACACTTTAAAACAGAAGGTTGTAATAATGTAGTTATTGAATTTAAAAACACTGAGAATGGTCAAAAAAGAATAAAAAAGAGTTCAACAAATCTTAATGAATTCATTAAACACATTTGCACAATGTTCCATAATCATTTAGATTAATCAACGTTTTGAATTAAGATATATTTTATTGATTTCACACCAAAGAGAAAACTGAACACGAAAAAAAACCTCTGAACATTTCTGTGACAGAAAGTTTCCATGTCACGTGTCATGAGGTCACAAAAGTCTGTAGTTACATCATATACATGTGTGCGATGAACACACAGAACACAACATCACACAACAACACACTCTATGTTACAGCTTATATTGTGTCTTCAGTCTGCTTCAGCTGCAAGATGTTTTCACCTGTTCTACAGGAACTCGTACCTGTACTGGATGGTCTCTGACGAGGTCGACGCCCTCAGTTTGGTCATCAGGATCCGAACGATGTTGAACAGGAAGACGAAGTTGACCTGAGGAGGAGACGAGAAACGTTCATACAGAGTTGTTGTTTGTATTGAGTCCTCGTCTGGCCCAATGTTTCTCTTCTGTCAAGGTTTGTTTGTAGTTTTATACATTGATATCGTTCTGTACCTGCACCAGGTGATCATAATGAACACAGCAGGACCAATCAGGTTCCACCACTCTGTCTGGGGTTAAATGAGCTGAGAGATCATTAAAGTATAACAGCTGCAGGTAGAACAGAAAACAAGTTCGCAGTATTAAATATTTAGAGGACATGAAGCTCCCTCTCATGTTGACCATTAAAAGTAAATGTTAAACCTGGATCCTGAACAGCCACAGACAGACATGGATCAAGAGGCTGCAGCGCCTCCTGCTGCTCAGAGGAATAAAGACATTTAAAGAGCAAACGAGATAAACATGGAGAGGCTGAGGCGGTTTTCTGTTTGTGGAGAGGACGAAATACAACAGGCCTGTTAATGAGTTTGTGTTTAGACTCTACTGCTGATGACGAAGGACAGGGACATGAAGAACCAACACGTGGAAAAGGGAATGATGTTTAAACAAACTGGTTTTTTTCAGAGCCATCCATGTGTTAGTTGTTTGCTGTGTTGCACACAAAGTCACACATCAACAGAAACTTAAAGGTTAAACTTATTTTATGTAATATTAATGTTGTTACGCATATAGCTGAAATTACAGCACAGACGTTGTCCTTAACTCATGTGTTTGGAGATGCTCTGTCTGCCAGGCTAGGCTAGGCTAGGCTAGGCTAGGCTAGGCTAGGCTTACTAATGCAGAGCCAGATATGGACTGGATGAGTTCTTACCAACAGGACGAGGATCATGGGGCCCTGGTAGATGTAGTCTGTGTAAATTCCTGCCTTCTTTCCAAACCAGCACCTGTCAATCAAATACAATGGATTTATGTAGATCATGTGACTGACTTCATCCCACACCTATGACCTGATCATGTGACTTACTTCTCATTGTCGTAGTAAAGTTTCCCAAAAGCCCAGGCCACTATGATGGGAAAAGGAATACCTGTAACCACACAGACAGGTGAGCAAGTCAGCTGACAGGAGGACAGACAGGCGTTCAGACAGACAGGTGTACTGACAGACAGATTTACAGACAGGTGTACTGACGGACAGGTGTATTGATGGACAGATGAGCAAGTCAGCTGACAGGAGGACAGACAGGTGTTCAGACAGACAGGTATACTTACCCCAGCCGATGCAGATGAACATCCACTTCCTGAGTTTGTCGGTGGAGTAGGTGAGGACGATGGCTGTGTGGAGGTAACAGCCTTCACCAAACATCCAGAAGAAGTTCGTCACATGGAAATAATTGTAGGCTGCTGTCACCAACCTGCACCACACCTGTGGGGGTGGGGGTGCAGGGGTGAATCTGTGTTTACTTGCAGATCAGCTTGTCTCCATGGTGACAGTTGTCAGCAACACAGTCACTGTGTGTATGTATTACCTGGTTGCTCTCGGTAACAGCAGGATTCATAGTTAACTGCACGATGAACCAGGTGGCGTTCCTCAGGATGAACGCTGAGATCAGATTCCAGTGGATGATGTTCCTCAGACAGCGAATACTCCTGTTAGAGACAGGGACAGAGACACAGACAGAGACTGAGAGACAGACAGAGAGACATCTCACCATCACCACCACCACCACGTTCACCATCATCACCATCATCACCACCATCCTCACCATCATCACCATCATCACCATCACCACCATGTTCACCATCATCACCATGTTCACCATCATCAACATGTTCACCATCATCATCATCATCACCACCATGTTCACCATCATCACCATGTTCACCATCATCACCATCATCACCATCATCACCATCATCACCATCATCACCATCATCACCATCATCACCATGTTCACCACCATCATCACCATCATCACCATCATCACCATGTTCACCATCATCATCATCATCATCACCACCATCAGAGTCAATCTGTAACAGTGAGTGTGTTTAGACAGGTATGTTACCTGAGTCTCATGAAGAGAGTGAAGGCGAGCAGGAGCGCTCCCAGAGAGATACAGTGACCCAGGTAGTTGATGATCACAGCAACCTGATAATGGACTTTACTCTTCCTCTGAAACACACAGGTAAGACACAGGTGAGACACAGGTGAGACACAGGTAAGACACAGGTAAGACACAGGTGAGACACAGGTGAGACACAGGTGAGACACAGGTGAGACACAGGTAAGACACAGGTGAGACACAGGTGAGACACAGGTAAGACACAGGTGAGACACAGGTAAGACACAGGTGAGACACANCCATCATCACCATGTTCACCATCATCACCATCATCACCATACCTGAGTCTCATGAAGAGAGTGAAGGCGAGCAGGAGCGCTCCCAGAGAGATACAGTGACCCAGGTAGTTGATGATCACAGCAACCTGATAATGGACTTTACTCTTCCTCTGAAACACACAGGTAAGACACAGGTGAGACACAGGTGAGACACAGGTGAGACAGTGTGTAATGATCATTAGAAACAGAACAAACTGCAGGTTATTGCTGTGCAGAGAATCAGGTCCAGTTTCTACAGTTTGTGTTGAACAGCTGAAATAAACAGACTGAGACCAGCTGTAAAGGACTATGGGTGATTATAGGTTATTGATTATAGATTGATTGGAAAAAAATGGCAGTTTAATCCATTTACATGTACAACCACAGTGGAGGATGTGAATATTTGCTGAAGCCTCTGTGGATTTTTATGTTTCCTCTGGTTTTCTAAAAATTATATTTATA
>NW_019178761.1:81711-105796 GCF_002260705.1 Seriola dumerili
ACATTCAAACTGATGTGTGGGTGTAAAGGCACAACTCAAGTGTTGGGTCTGTCCAAACCTCACTGACTCTGTTCTCTGGTTAACTGATCTCTGAGGACTCGGTCACTCTACTACTGCCTCACTTCCTTCTTTGCCCTCGTCATAATTACTACAAAAGGCTGCTTAACTATAAAACCTCATTATGGGTCATAACTGATGTAATAATGTAGTAATAACTACTGAGTACTGATGTCATAATGTAGCAATGACTGAGTACTGATGTCATAATGTAGCAATGACTGAGTACTGATGTCATAATGTAGCAATGACTGAGTGCTGATGTCATAATGTAGTAATGACTGAGTGCTGATGTCATAATGTAGTAATGACTGAGTGCTGATGTAATAATGTAGCAATGACTGAGTACTGATGTAATAATGTAGTAATAACTACTGAGTACTGATGTCATAATGTAGCAATGACTGAGTGCTGATGTCATAATGTAGTAATGACTGAGTGCTGATGTAATAATGTAGCAATGACTGAGTGCTGATGTCATAATGTAGCAATGACTGAGTGCTGATGTCATAATGTAGTAATGACTGAGTGCTGATGTAATAATGTAGTAATGACTGAGTGCTGATGTAATAATGTAGTAATAACTACTGAGTGCTGATGTCATAATGTAGCAATGACTGAGTGCTGATGTCATAATGTAGCAATGACTGAGTGCTGATGTCATAATGTAGTAATGACTGAGTGCTGATGTAATAATGTAGTTATAACTACTGATCCATTGCGAGATGGTCTCTACATTTAATTTACACCTGAACAGGCCGTGAGTTTGTGGAAGAGGAACAGGTTTGGTCACACGTCGCGTTGAATCCAGCTCCTGAGTTGAGAAGAAAGAAGAAGAAGAACCTGATCACAGAACAGTCGTACGTACTGGTGGTGTTGTAGTGGATGCCATTCAACTGTTCAGGACAAGGTCTGGAGATCATCTCTCCTGCTGCACTACGAGGCCAACAGGTCCCTATACCATCCACAGATAGGTCACAATACATATCTGCAGGCAGACAGACAAATAGTTAGAAACACTGAGAGACAGAGATACAGAGAGATAGACAGAAAGAAAGACAGATAACGACTTCGACATGCTAGCATTTGATTACCTGAAAGGGGCTGAAGACTCACAACATGTGAGAATGTAAGAGTGGTACCCAACATCACCAGAAAAATGTGAACTTATGTTAATTAATCATGCAAGCCAACGTTAGCTAGCAAGCTAACCCTAGCTTCTGTCTTCTGTGGGCTAGCAGTAAGGTTCTTAGGAGGAGTAAACATAAACTGGTGGATGTGTCAAAGTATGAGTTTAATTTCTGTTGAAAAAATCCCATGAAAATATCATCATGAATACTATGATGTTTTTATACCTGACTATCCTATGACATTTTTATCCATTACTAGACTATGACTTTTTCTGCCTTACTGTACTGTACTATACCATATCTTTGTTTTACCTTACTACACTATGACTTTTTTATACATTGCTATAAATTGAGTTTTTCTTACTAAATCATGGAATATTTCTGACTTACTATACTATTACTTTTTTATTCCTTACTATATTATGACATTTTTATGCCTTACTATGACTTTTTTATGACTTAACATATTATGATTTTATGCCTTAGTATACTATGATGTTTTTATACCTTACTTTACTATTAAGTTTTTATGCCTTACTATACAGTTACTTTTTATACCTGACTATCCTATGACGTTTTTATGCCTTACTTGAGAAAGACTTTATGACTTACTGTACTTTGACTTTTTGTACCTTACTATATTATGACTTTTTATGCCTTATAATAATAATAATAATAATAATAATAATACATTCTATTTGGCAGCGCCTTTCACAGCACTCAATGACACTTTACAGAAGATTAAAAACACAATAAAAATAATAAAAACAACTTACTGCCGTACTTACTGTACAATGACCTTTTTATGCCTTACAATACTATTACTTTTTTATAACTTATTTTACATGACTTTTATGCTTTACTATACTATGATATGTATGACTTACTACGTTTCATCACTTCCCAATAGCAGCTCACTGTAGTTCCCACTGTGCCTTGAAGAAGTAGTTACTCACAGGGTGTATTCTAACCTCTACTATAAAGACAACGATGACTGAAACAAGAGACTATCACCACCACCTGCTCCCAGCAAGAGACCACATTCAGCAGCAGAGAAAACTCACAAATAGCCCCTTAAAGGTTCTTCTTGTGTTCTTTAACATAATCTAGGGTCCTTAGGGGAACATACATTTATTCCCTTGTAGTTCTAGGAACTTAAGAGTTCTCCAATGTTATAATTCATGCCTAATTAGGGTGGTCCTCAGAACCCAGGACAGTCCTGTTTAGTTTGGGTGGTCCTTGGTATTTATGGGTACTCCTGCATTGTAGTAATCCTGAGTATTTAGAGCTACACTTGTCTCGTGAGGGTAATCCTGAGTTCTTCAAGGTTCTTATATGTAATTATGGTAGCCTTGAAAAAGTTTCATCTATGCGGTTGCAGTAAAAAGGTTAAGATTCCCCCACTCTGTCCAAAGAAAGATCAGGCTGGTGATGTGTGATCAAGATCAGTTCAAGGTTAGTCCTGAGCCATGCAGAGCAGCTATGTGAAGTCCAAATCATTTAAAGTTCATCTTGTTTGGAGTAATCATCAAAAGGTCCACAGTGATCCAGAGGGGTCCTTGATGGGAGTGTTGCTCTTATTTACAGTGGTTAACAGAGGTCAAAGGTGAAAGCCAGCTGTACAAACCTGAGGTGTTACTGATGGTGAATGTATGGTTGAGTAACAGCAAAGTCCTCGCTGAGAAAGAGACAGGAAGCAGAAGTTTGCACTTTTCACTAGTTTATTATTTGAGAATTGAGACTGTTGAACCACAGACAGGAAGACAGACAGAAGGTTACCTGTCAGGTTGGTCGACAGGAGGGTCAAAGTTTCACAGGTTAACTCTGCTGGAGATACTCCTCCAGTCAGCAGCGCACACACACAAACCACCTGGGAAACAGAGCGAGAGGAAGAGACGTCATCTTCTCCCACATCCCTGTGGGTCCCAGGGTGCGAAGTGGGGTACGCTTAGACAGGATGTCAGTCAGTCACAGAGCTGATACATAGAGACAGACAACCGTTCACTTCAAACTCACACTCATGGGCACAAATGAAGCTGCATATACTTGTACTGTGGGAGGAAAGAACAGGAAACTGACGCAGAGAGAACATACAGGTTCAGAACCTACACCTGTTACTGTGAGACAGGTCATCTTCATGAGTCACAGCCCTGAGGTCAGACAGGAAGACAGACAGGTTTGAGGATGTTTGCTCAGACTTTTCTTTTCATATTTAATATGACAGACAGAATAAAATATGAGTAAAGATGAATCAGATAATAAAAACTGGCCTCAGAGGATCAGAGTGTGTGAGCTTCAGTTTACTCCGAATAATTTCTTCATTTTCATCCTCAGAAAACGTCTCTCAGCTGGTATTGGTCCAACAGACCAGATGGTTTAAACTGGTCACATGACACTGACCTGTCCACGTGTGACTATCATCTGTTCAACAATAACATGATTCACCCATTCATCAATTCATCAATTAGACTCAGTAACTGACGATAAATCAGCTGTTCAGTCTATTAATTATTCACTAATGTCACTGATTCACTCAGTCACATTCCATATTTCAACACGCTGACACAGACACACACACACACACACACACACACACACACACACACACACACACTGAGTAAATGTCCACAGAGATTTACTGTGGTGATGCTGCAGCTAAATTTAGAGCGACTGCAGCTTTCTCTCTCTCACACTCAGTCTTTGGGGCGTTCAGTGTAAATTTGTGGGTCTGGCTCAGGGGGAGGAGTCACAGACAACAGTCCTGTTGGTGTCCCTACACTAAACACCACGCCCAGTCTCCCTGAGGGATTATGTGGAGTTTGTTCATGAGTTCACGATTTACGTCCAAAGGCGACACGCATCCATCATTTAGCCACATGGTTCCCAGCTGATCTGGACAAGAGGCGGGAACAGGTCTCCAGTCCGTCACAGGAGACACTTAGAGACAAACAACCGTTCACACTGACCTCTGTGGGACATTTAGAGTCAAACTCCACACAGAACCACAACCTGGACCACGGCTCCACCAGGGAGTCACTGTGACCATCTGTCTGTCATGTGATTAACATGATGAGCCAATCACAATATAAACATTTACTAGTGACATCATATAAGCTGTTATAACCACATCAAATACATCTAATGCTTTAAAGTCCCGTCTCTGTTTGATCATGGTCTGTGTGATCCACATTCTGATGGTGCAGGAAATACTGAGTCTGCTCATTAACAAACAGAGCAGACATCATCTTCATCACACACATACACCAGCTGCCTATTCACTGCTTCATGTCTATTTTTAACTATCATCATGTCTGGACCTTAACTATAGTTCATGCACCAGGACCAGGATCCAGATTCTGGATCTGCACCAAACTGTACAGACTCATAGATAAACACCGTTGGTATATCTGATTTTACATCAACAACCAAACTGAGGAAAATCCCTGGATCCCCCTCTCAAACCGGATCAGCACCAAAATGTGATGAGTTCTTCCCTGGACCAGGACCCAGTCTCCACCAAGACTCGTTCAAGTCAGTTCACTGCTTTTTGTGTAATCCTGCTGATAAACACACAAACAAACGAACAAAGATACGCACACACAAACCATCAGACACACACACAAACACACAAACAGACAGACAAACAACAGACAAATAAACAAACAAACACACATAGAAACACAGGTGTAAATATTGTCTCCTTGGTGGAGGTGACTAATGTAGAGACCCAGACCACAGATTTACCTCAGCCACAGTTTGAGCCAAAGCGTCACTTAAAACATGACTTGTACAAAGACACAGCAACACAAAAACTTCAGAGAGCAGCGGGCGGAGGCGGCGCTGACGTACAACCATGAATGTCTTTGTTGTCTGAAGGTCAAGTTTAAAGAACAATCATACGAGAGTTTTCTCTCCAAGAACCAGCTGTTAGTTACTAGATGACTTTACTTACTTTTTACTTTACTTTTTATACCTCAGAAAATATTATCAATAATCACTAGCACCTGAGCCCCCATATGAAACCCTGTGCCAGATGTGTTTCTGATGTAGACTGACTGTTCTCAGGGTTTGCAGTGCCATGCAGGCAGAGCGATCTGATTGGCTTAGAGGTCCCAGGGGGTGACGACCATATGTCTCTGCTCTGCTCGGATTCACCTCATGTACTGATACAGTTTATATTGTTTACACCACTGTGTCACAATACAACAGCACTACTGTATCATTACTTTATATAACATCAGAGAATCAGTGTGAACATTGTTACTGTGTTAAGGTCACGTATAACACTGTGTAGCCCTGTGGCTATTATTTTCATTCATTCATATACAGATATTAAAATGTTTGTGTTGCTTATAAATAATAGTTCATGAAGTGTAAATATGTTTAAAAAGTCATTTCATATACAGTTAAAAGTCAGAGATAAAAGGGTGGTGTTAGTTTTAAAATCCATATGATTGTCGGCACAAAAGATAGGAGACCACGTTTGTTTGTGGGGTAGTGAAGCATCTCTTTAATCTCTCATCTTTGAATGTATGTAGCCTTAGCCAATCCTGTCCTCACCTTGTTCAGGTAGGAGGTGCTTAGCATCACCGACCTGCCGCAGCACATTAGCGACAGCAGAGGCTGCGTCATCGGCCTCCGAGCTGTGGACTGTCAAGTAAATAAAATACTACTAACTCCCAAGACGGACGGAGAGTCGTCCCCTGGTTTATGTGTGAGAACTCTGAGAAGCTGCCGGAGGTAAATTCATGTGTTTTAATGTACTTTGTGCTGTTGTGTAATTTGTAATGTGTCAAAGACGAGCTGAATTGCTAATCGCTGCTAGCCTTTAGCTTAGCCTGCTCATAGACTTGCCTATGGTCAATTCTGCATTGTAGTTAGCAATTGCTAATTCGTTTAAGACCTACTGTTGGTTTTTCGCCATGAGTAAGCCTGTAACTTAGTTACTAAGAAGAACTATGTGATTCAGGACCGGACATTTGCCATAAGAGTGAGAGAGTGAGGACCGGGAGAGCCCTGGACCTTTGGAGGGAGACTGTAGCTGCTGTACTTGAACGTGGCTCACCGCACTTTGTTGCTGCACGCTCCGTTTGCTTTACCGCTGGAACTGCACCTTGCCTTTTGCCCCTTTTCCATCTTAATCTCTGACTGTGGCTGGACTCGTGAGTACACCATTAACACTGTGCACGTGTTTTTTTTGTTTATGCTGGTTAAAACACAGTGAAAAGGCCATTTGTTTTCGGCCTCCACGCTCACAAGCTTCGACCAGGCCTGCAACGTTTTGTTTACATTTAATAGCCCTGCGTGAATGTGTGCGAGTGTGGGCTGTGGACATTTGAGTTTACCTGTTTATTTTGATTTCACATTTTCTCATGGGGTTCATCATTTGTGTGTCAAACCTTCCAGACCAAATGAGAGTTTTGAATACTTTTATCAATGCATAGGCCTACTTAAAAGTCAACAGTGAACTATTTGACTAATTTGGAAATCCAATTCGTAACTTTGCAATAAATAATTATTGTTGTTTCAACTAAATCCTGTGTTGTACTTACAAGGGTGATACTTTTTGGATAAATATTAAATAGGTTAAAGGGAACTTTTATTTTAAAGGGGAAGTACCAAATTTTGTGTTACTTCTTAAATGCTATTGGAGGCACCGCCAAGTTATTTTATATCACGTTTATCACAGGTAGCGCCATCTCCAGGCGAACTCAGGCCCGTCCCACTGTACTACAACACCCCAATTATTTGTCAGTCAATATTTCCTAGCTACATGGGACTGGGGTCACAACTGTATGTCATGATATATTATCATATATATTGCATTACTTTGTCGTGATATAATATCACATATATAACACTGATTCCTATATCCTTATATGAAGTTCACACATTATGAATGAGTGAGGACCGAGGTCTGTTGATCCAGATCAGACCACCTGCTCCTTCTCCTCCTTCCTCTGCCGTAGTGGAGGCATCTGGTCCTTGTAGTCCGACTCAGTCATCATGTTCTGGGTCAGTACCCAGACTCTGTCTCGGCCCTTTAATACCTACTTGGTTCTGGTTCGTTTAGTCAGAGGGTTTCTGGTTTGACAGACGAGGATTCAATCAGCAGTCCTCATGGTCTGGATCAGGCCTGATATTCCTACCTTTCACTTCACTGGGCTATGATTGGCTGTTGGACTGAGGCCTGCGCACCTAACTGGGAGGAAACAGGAGGATGTTCCTCTGAGCTATGGAGTCCCAGAGGAACAGAGGGCAGTGAAGGCATCACAGCAGCTCCAGCAACAGAGATAATTACAATTCAATGAATGAGACAAACAAGCTTTTAAACAAGACACAGTTTCTCTACTGTTTGTTTTGATGAATTCACTGTCTCAGAGATGAAACGACTCTGAGAGGAAATCTAACAAAGCTCTGTGGTTTGTACTTCATTACTAATGAGTCCTTCAGGTTCCCCTGTAACAAGCACTTCCTCTCTGTGTGCAGCTCTCATAATAAAGTGGTTTCTGTTGCTGAACTCTTTGATTTGAGTCCTGATCCTGGTCTCTTTGGAGTTTAATATTAAATATAGAATTAGTTCGTCATGTCTTTCATGGATCTGGTTTGGAGTATTTTGTAGTCTGGTGCTAAATATAAAAATAATCAACCTTTATGCAATAAAGAACAGAAAGCAAAAAATCTGATGTCAGCAGTCGTAGAGATTTACATGACTGCTCACTGACACCAAAACATCTGAGTCACGACTATTTCAAGGGTCTGGTCTGCGTGGATCCTGACTCAGAGAGATCTAAGACTGATTGGACCACCAACCATAGACGAGACCAGAGGACTCTTTACATTTACATGAACAAACATGAGGGTTCTTTTGATGTGACCTATTTATTTATGTCCAGTTTAATTCTCTGTTCTGTGTTCACTCCTGTTGTTTGAACTGAATCGTGTTCTTTTCAGCTTTGACAGTGTCAGTGAACACATCTTCATCCCTCCATCAACCAGCAATCAAACCAACTGACAACCGACCAACCAACAACTGACTGATCAACTGATCAACTGACAACCAACCAACAACCGACTGATCAACTGACAACCAACCAACCAACCAACCAACAACCGACTGATCAACTGACAACCAACCAACCAACCAACCAACAACCAACTGGCCAACTGATCAACTGACAACCAACCAACAACCAAATGACTGAGTGACAGACTCAAACCAGAGAGTCAACCCAGAAACCAGGGGAGCACCAGGACAAACTTGTTTCCAGTTTGGACTTTACTTTCCCAGTCACACTGACTGATTGGACAGATGTTTGATTGATTATTGATTTGATTTTTATTTGTTCTGGGGGAGGGGGGGGGGGGGTCAGGTGTGGTTCAGGTTTCTGGAGAAACAGGAAACATTTCGGTCCAGGATTTTCCAAATAAAACCTTTTAGTGCACAGTGATGTTGCTAGGTCCGCGTCCTGCGTCCCTGACGCATTAAAATCTGAAAGGACGCAGTAAACTCACTGTCCATGCGTCTCAGGGACGCAACTCATTCTTCCCATGAAAAACGAAACATTGTGAACAACAACTCGTGTTTAAAATCACAGTAACTAGCAAAAGTAACTTCGCTGTCAGCAGACCAGGTAAGCGCTGTTTCAACCCTCTGCGCATCTCCTCCGCGCAGACGTGATCCCCCGTGTACAGTATCGCAACATGCTAGTTTAGCCACTACCACAACAATTAGCCAGTCACCGCGGATTTCCTTTCAACAATTAAAGATACGAACTTCATAGTAGTAAATAAACTCATGTTTCCACTGCTCCATGCTGTGTTCACTCATGTCGACAATGTCTTAACGTCTAGGGGACGTGCTGTAATGAAATAAATAAAACATACTCCGGTGGCGGTGATGAAAAATACTTTAACAGACTTTCCACTGTGTTAGTTAAGTTTCATTTGTGTGCTAAAAGTTTCACAGTGATTGACTCAGTTCATTTGATTTAGTTGATGTTCAGACAAGAAGATTTTGGTCTTATTTTGGTGACAGTTTATTTGTTGACTCTGTCATGGTGATGAGAATGTTTTGTTTATGTGTTAAAATCAGCACTTTTATTGGTAATTTATTTTGGTTCTACAGACACCATTTTGTTTTCATTTGAATTTTAGTCATTTATTTTGGTGCTATTTATGTTGCTACAAAAATGCTATTTTATTAGAATTTTGTATGCCATGCAGCTGTGACAGTTTTGCAATAAACTTTTCAGATTTGGAATCTTATTTGTTTAATTTCAGATACATCATGAATATATCCGTTAATTATAACCATATCATACCACCATCAAAGGAGTTTAACACTACAATTTAAGAAATAGAAGAATATAAGAAATACATTTTTATTTGGGACCCACTCAAATCACCACCTGTGGGTCCTGGGGCCTCACTACATTGAAAACCTATCAACATCACTGAGTGCAGTCATGAAGTATTTCGTAGCATCTTCAATAGCATCTTCATCATCATCTTCTTCTTCATCATCATCAGAAACAGCTGAGATTCTCAAACACACATGTGACATAATGACATAATATATGTTGTGGACATGTTGAGTTGTGACCTCAGCAGCTCAGACTATGGGGGGGGGGGGGGTCACAGCTTTCAAACAAACAAACTGATCACATCTGGTCTCAGATTAAAGCTACAAACTGTAGAGTACAGTAGAGTACTGCAGTACGACAGTTCCATACAGTACTATAGTACTACAGTACTACTGTAGTTCTTCAGGTGATGGGGGGTGCAGGTTTAAAAGCCCCCCCCCCACTCCTGTACAGGACTGTTGTGAGAGAACAGGTCGAACACAGACCTCTGATCTGGGACCAGTTGAAGGTAAAGTCCACTACCTGAAGTGGTTTGATGGTCACATGATCTGATCTGGTTCACATGGAAACAGGCTCTTTTTGATGATAAATGAAACGTCTTTATCAATGTATCAGTGATCATCATCATCATCATCATCATCCTCAATCAGGTTTATTATAAAAGGTAAAAACCGTTTTGTTGTTTTTTATATTAAATAAATTCATTAGTATCATGTCACTCACACACACACACACACACACACACACACACACCTGACTCAGTAGTTTCTCCATCTCTGTCATTCAGACATCTCACGGTCGCGCGCACTATGGCACGCGGCGGTCCTTCGTTAACGGTCTCGCCAAGCTCACTTCGGTCCGCCAAAAGTCCCGCGTCATGTCGGTCCACCGCGGGACAGGTGAGATGAGAGATCCGCAACTGAGGAGGAGACGAAGAGATCCAAGCTGAACCGAGTAGAACTGGGTTAGATTCAGGAGGCGGAGAAACTAGCCGGGTTGCAGAGAGGAGGGGGGTCCGGGTTAGCACGGGTCTATTTGTGGTCCGAGTTCTGAAATATCCAGGTCCGGTTCTGTCACTGTTGTGACTTCCTGCGGATTTATACCGGGAACACTGAGACCGGGCCAGCGCGTGCTGCCTGTGAGGAGGCTGCTGCAGAGCACGAGCCAATCAGAGAGTAGAGGGGGGCTGGGGGTGGGGTGGGGGGGTGGGGGGGGGCAGTCACAAAACAAGTAGTGATTCTGATGAGCAGGATTTGATTCTACGCTTTATTGTGAAAGGTAAGCTCTGCTTTTTCCTGTCTGAACTCATCAGTTCCAGAGACACAGTCCCGGTTCAGGTCCTTGTGATTCTCAGACACCAGCTGAGCTCAGGTCACAGCTGCAGCATCACACGCTCACTGAGCACTTTATTAGGAACACCTGTACACCTGGTCATTCTGCCAATCACGTGTCAGCAGCAGATCCAGGGAAGGAGCTTCACAATGAGAAAACTGAGCTTCATGATCGTAGGTGTTTGCTCTGAAAGTTTAACTTACAACAGTCGGACATCAAAGAGGTGTGCGCGTGAGCTTGTGTGTTTAACCATCTGACAAGAAGCTCTGATGGAGCATAAAGCTAACTTACAGCTTGCATTGGCGTCAGCAGTCATTATATATAGAGATCAAATGAATGAATTAATGTTCATATAAAAGCAGAACAAACAAAAAACGTCAGCTCAGTGTTTCTGGGAGTTTTGGTGAAGATGAGATGATTTGTCCTGTGAGCACAGGGTGAGGGGGGGATTTGTTTTCACAGCAGGCAGGATGAAAGAAAAGGGGCGGGGCTTGTCAACAGGTGTTCACTCACAGTGGAGAAGCAGTGGTAAAATAAACTATACTTTCAGTAGTTAAAACTACTTTAATCACTGTGGATTGTATTTCCATAAAATGTGTCAATAACCTGCTTTCGAGGCGATGATCAGGTCAGTTATTAAATTCTTCATGTGCTGATTTCATTCAGTCAAATGAATCAGGTTCATCAGATACAGAGTAAATATTAAAGCTAAGCAGCATTGATCGGGCCCTCGCCCAGTCACACACCTGAGGGCCAGCAACAGGAGGCGACTCAACACTCAACATATATCATGTTCCTGTTTATCAAGTGTAAACCAGACCATGAAAACATCATGTAAATCAAATGTTGATTGTCACTCAAGGGTTACTTCCAGTATCCAGTAGGTGGCGCTGTAAATACGACATCATATTACCATGCTGATGTCTTCAGTGTGGGACTGTCAACAGACGTGAAGTTTGAGGCAGACTGGACGAAGTATCATATAGTTATAGGACTTTACTGTTTCATGGCAAAACATCAAAATTCTATTCCTGTAAATGTCAAAAACTCAGTAAATTCAAAATATCTGACTTCCTGTTGGGTTTAGGGTATGGGTACTTAGGCTTTTTTGTACCATTTTGTCCACACGGGCAAATGTAAACTCAGCTGACAATTTATTAGGAACATCTAGCTAAAACTGATACAGTCTAAAACAACAGCCCTGTAATAAACAGTCCTTCATGAAGATTATACTGTTTATACAGGTGTTTCTGTTCCTTGTTGATATGAATGGGTTGGACAAAATAATAGAAAACAATAGAAACTTAAAGCCATGGTGAGTGTCTTTATGTAACAGTAGTTTTGTGTTGGCATCGGTTCAGAATATTTCTGTCTCTTTGATTACTAATAATCAGAATCAGCCCTGAAAAATCTGTTGATCCCTATTGCTGTTTGTCAATTTAGGCTGATTCTGTCCTTGATTCATTAATGTCTTATTCAGTTAATACCAAGCAATACACCATGAATGAATGAATCCAAGTTTATGTTAAGTTCTCTGTGCTTCTATACAGTAACATAATATATACAGTTTATCATACTGTTTGCCTTTTTTTAATCCTAATAAGTAACTTACTGCTCTGATCATAGGTGCTGTCTTCATCTCTAACGTGGTGTTCTGTAGTTATGAAGTAAGTACTACTAACTACTCTGTCTCTTTCCAGTCTGCTGAGATCAGGAACTGCCGGGCGAGATGCTGTGATGCATTGTGGGGTTTTTAGTATCAACAACCTCAGGCCTTCCTTCAGCCTTGCAGGTAGCACTCTTCCAAACACACATATTTACACCTGATATAAACTGACTGATTTCCTCACTGGTGTTAAATATCTTTGGTTTGATCTGAAGTGAATGTGAACATTGATGTGTGTAGGGTAGATGGCCGTCACTGTACTAGAACCCTCCCTGAGAAGTATGGTGTGCAGTTACTGATGTCAACAGCATGGAAGTTATTAGTAAGAAGCATGTCAAATATTCAAAGGTAACAGCTCTGAGATAAAACTGGATATTTGTTGGTGTGTCCAACTGTATTTAACACGGCCAAGGACCCACAGCAGCACATCACCTGTGAGATCATGATAATGCTGAAGAACCAGGAGTGACAATACATCACCAGGTGGTGGGGAACAGAATGAAGTGTTTCTGGTTTAAAAGCACCGTCCTCCAGCATTTCAGAAATGGAAGGTCTTTAGTTTGGTTTTAAAAGAACACATTGATGGGGCGAGTCTAAACAAAAGGTTTACTTTACAATATTAAGCTTGTGTTAATATTTCATTGATTGACACTTAATTTTATTATTCGGAAAAAGTTTCTCTGCAGAAACTTTAGTGGCGTCACTTTATTGAAGGTGTTTGATCATAATAATTTGGGAAAAATCTGTAAAATAATAGTTTTCCTCTTCAGAAATATTAATGAAACTTTCTGTAAATGTATTGTTTTTACCCTTTATTTGAATTAGGACATTTAACTTTAATCTTACAGTCAGCTGCTGCTGCCAATCATTTCACCGTTTTTTTAACGATTTTTTTTTTTTTTTTTTTACAGTGTGGCGCTCAAAGAGACCATCAGGTTCCTTGTCTCCTCTCTTCGCCCTGATGTCTCAGTCAGTCCAGGTCCGACTCTAGAAGAGTCCTGGTTAATCTAGAGTGATCCTGTCTCTGACCTCTGCAGGTGACAGGTGTGTGTCTGTATGACCTTATGTAGACAGGTGTGTGTGAGTTTACCATAGGTGGACTCCAACCAAGGTGTAGAAACATCTCAGAGATGATGATGATGTAACCTGAGCTACATTAAAGTGTCTGATTACTTCTGTCAATGTGAGATTTCAGTTTTTACTCTTTAATACATTTGAAAAGAAAAATCTAAATAAATAAATACCGTTTTCAGTTACTCATTATGATGTATTGAGTGTGGACTGATAAAAGTTATAGATATCTACTAATTAAATGCAAAATTCAAGGGACTGGTTGTTGAGGTCTGCAGACGAGGTTTAGTTCTACTATGAACAGAGAAACAGTCTCATGTTCTCATCCATGAATCAGGCTTCCAGGTAACTTCAGAATCAGTTTCCTGTCTGAAGGTCGTTCAGGAGGCTGAGTCTCTGTTTTCCAGAGTCGTGACACCACACTAATGTTGGGATAAACTACATACACACACACACACACACACACACACACACACACACACACAGAGGGTTGTACTTGTGAGGACTCGTCATTGACATAATATATTCCCCATGTTTAGTCATCACAACTAAACATGTGGTCTGACAGCATTGAGACAAACCTACGAGACATTATCTTTGGGTGGATTAATTAAGGTGTAGCAGTGATGTAGGAGTCATCGTGGCTTGTTACACAACAAGCAAATGTGTTTCACAGACAAGAGAGACATCCCTGAACTCACCACAAGCTCGAGAATAAAAAGTACAAAATAAAACAAACAGATAAACAGGCTTTTATTTTTAGCTCATATCATCAGGAAACAGCAGCTTAATGTGGTTAAACTGCTGTCAATCATCTGTCAGATCACACACACACACACACACACACACACACACACACACACAGTGTTGCTGGAGGGTTTAAATATCTGAGGAAACTCAGAACTGCTTAAGTTTCTTACAGCCATTGAGACAGTGAGGACAGCTGTGATGTGTGTGTTCAGGTGTGTGTGTTTGCTGTTGTGTGTGAGTGTGTGTGTGTGTCTGAACCTGTTGGATGAAGCTGTTACGTTCAGTGGACCAACAGGAAGTCTGTTTGGATTCTCTGTCGACTTTCACACCATCAGCAACAAGTAAGAACCCTTTAATTAACCTTTGATTAACATTTAATTAACCTTTAACCCCGAAACCTTTACCAACCTTTAATTAACCTTTATTAATTAACTAACCCCTAACCAAATCTTTAACAGACTCCTTAACTAACCCTGTCAACAATAAGTAAAGACCCTTCGATAAACCTAAAAACCATCAGTAGCGCCAGAAGTTAAATAACTAAACTCAACCAATTTTATTAACTATTCTCTTTGCTAACACCATCAACTCATATCTTAGCTAACTTAGCAACTAGAACCTCAACTAACACATCAATAAACCATTTAACCTGCCTTAACCAACCCCTGATAAACACCTGAGTCAGATGCTCTTTAACCAACACTGTTCTAATCCCAGAGTATAACGGTTCAAGACATCCCCCCAACGTTTTGGAGGATGCCACATCTGGAGTAGTTCTGGGCTCCTTAAAGCAGTACTGTACCGTCACGAAGGTTTTATATATGAGAGCAGCAAACAAGATCATAGAGAGAAGGAAGTCCCTGTGTGTTGTAATCCAGCTTCTCTCTTTGACTGAAGGGAGGGGGAGCTGTGGCTGACGAAGATGTTGGTAGCAGTGAGTGTCACATATAGAACCTTTAAAGAGGAAATTCAGGGTTAGAAAGATGGAGTACTTTACAGATCAACAGGTTGCTTAGAACTGTTCTGGGGTCTTTGATGATGTTTTTTCATCCCAGACGATGTTCTGAATTCCTGAAATAAGAGCTTCAGTGGTTAAAGAAGCTCTGAGGTCTTCAGTGGTTTAAACCCGGGTCAAACCACATTAGAAACACCTTAGAAACATTAAAATACAAGTTAGAAAACAAATTATAAACATGTTAGAAACACGTCAGAGACGCATTAAAAAGCAAGTGAGAAACACATTCGGAACATGTTAAAAACACGCTACAACACACTGTTCTTTCTGCAGGCCCTTTGTTGTGATTGGAGCTCCCAGAACCAACACCAGCCAATCAGGGGTTATGGAGGGAGGGGGTGTGTTCCTGTGCCCCATATCACCTGGAGGCGGGACTTGTGACATCATCAACTTTGACCTAAAAGGTAAATTTCTGATCTATGCTTCATCCAATCAGGTTAAAGCAGAGACAGCATCACATCTCTGTAGCACACAATAAGTTCTCACCTACTGGAAATACTCAGGTTGGTTTAGGTGTTGCACCTGTCCTACCTGTCATATCTGTTTTATCTGTCAAACCCGTTGTCATGGTTTGCCATGATGGACAATTTCTGTTTGAACACTTCCTGTTTTATTTTGTATTGCACTCTTGTGTGTGTTGTGGTTATTTTATATCCTGTCTTTGTCCTGTTGTTGATTGCCCCGCCCTGTTGTGTTTCACATGTGTTCAATCACCTGTCCTCCCTTTTGTCGCTGTAGTCTCTCTGCTCCACCTTTGTCCCTTTGTCCCTTTGTCGTTTTCTGTGCTTCTTCTGTTCACTCTCTTTTGGATTTTTAGTTCTCAGCATTTTCACCCTTTTGCAAGTTTCTGTTTCTTCTTCATTTAATAAATCACCACTTACTTTGGATGGTCTGCAATTGGGTTCCTTATACTACAAAACCTGACAGTTGTACCTGTCATACTTGTCACAGCTGTCATACCTGTTGCAGGTGATGAGGACTACAGCAGCTCCGGTCTCTTCTTTCATGCCTTTAAGAGTCAGCAGTGGTTTGGAGCTTCAGTTCGATCAGTCAGCAGCTCACACTTACTGGTGAGAACACACACACTCTTTACAAACAACATTCATGTGTTCACCAGTGGATTCAGAGAGAAGAGTGTTACTGAAACAACCATAAACAAACTGAACAAGCTCAAATGTATTAATTTGGGAAAACAGTGAGAACTGATCTGTGTGGTCACTCTATCCTACAAAAGAGGGTGAAAAATCTGTTACAGTCTCGTTGTGCGAGTACTCGTCCAGGTTGAGGGTCTTTATTTCAAGTAATGTCAGCAGGATGCAGCACAAATCTCTTTTTCATGAAATCATATTAATTATGATCTATAATTTCTTCAAGGACTTAGAGTCTGTTTCCAAAAACAGTCTATTGTAGATCCGTTGAACAAAATGTCCACAGGTGATAGAAATCCCAGTGCCCCCCCCCCCAGTGTAATAACGAGACCTGATGAGACCTGATGACTCCCATGCTTTAGAAAGGGTCACTGTAGTCCAGTGTCAGGTGAGAGTGATAACCTGTGTGTGCTCATCTCTCAGGCATGTGCTCCGCTCTTTCACTGGAATGCTCAGATGGGAGGGGCCGAGTCAGGGAAAACACCTGTGGGGAACTGCCTCCTATTGGACCACAGGACAGGACGCTCCACCACTTTCTCCCCCTGCAGAGGAATCATGATGGAGGCTGACTACAAGACCATGAAAAACAGTAAGATCGGGTTCTTCCTCAGCTGGTGGATTTAAAATCATAGATCTACTCTGATTCCTGTGGTTGGTCCTCTTCACTTTGAGACCACAAACACACCACCAGAGTCTGACTTGAACTGGACTGAGATCCCGCCTTTTTGGCAGTTTTGGCCTGGTTGTTTGGTTCATAACAGTTTTAATGACTCACCTGAGAATTAGCTTCAGGTTGTGTCTGAAAACACTTTCTGTCTCCAAGTTACAACTTGTGTCTGTTTCTTGTTGCCTAGGAAACGACCAGCGGTACTGTGAGGTCGGCTTCAGCACTGACATCACAAAGGTGAGGGGGCGGTGTCCCACCTGTAGGTGGTTAATAATCTCATCTGCTGTTATGAGTAATTTTCATATTGATCTGTTTATTTGTCTGTAAATTGTCTTCAGACCAGTGTCTACTCCTAATGTCGTCATGACAACAGCTGTCCTCAGCTATGATGATATGTGAACATCTTCATGTCTCTGTGTTGTAGGGGGGTCGGCTGGTGGTGGGGGCTCCAGGAAGCTTCTATTTCCAGGGTGAGTGGAGACGTCTGCTGGTCACTGACAGGAAGTACAACTGATCAAACATGAACTTCATTTACTGTAGAGAAAAAAACATCTGAGATACAGCAGGACAAATGATTTAAAATGATTTACAGTTCACTGACAACATGCCGCTGTTGGTTCCAGGTCAGGTCTTCACAGTGAGTGTGAGTGACATTATCAACAGTGGAGAGAGCGACAATCCCATCCAGTATGTGGGAGGCATCAGCCAATCGGATGAGAGAGGAGATTATGACCTTTACCGTGGTGAGTAGAGATGAGGAAAGCTTTAATTCTGAAGGGTACACTTGTGTTGAATGTTAACTGAATTCATAAACCTCAGAATAAAGACTCAAATCGGTTCCCACTTCAGCTGTTACTACGTTTCCCACAGTGGGACACTGTGTTCACACTGTAACACTGCTGCACTCATTTATCAACAGTGAACTTCTCAGTGTCATCAGTGTGGACTGGGTTTATACACTTTTCATACATTATATACAGTTTCATACATACAGATTAGTTACATACAGATTAATTACGTACAGATTCAGACAAACATGTCAGAGATTAATGATGATGAAATCAAATCTATTCTCTAAAATCTGTGTCAGGTTACTCTGTGGCCAGTGGTCAGCTGACTGGAGACTCCTTACCAGGTTACTATAATATAATCAACCTGCTGCATTTGTTTGATGACAAATTGATGACATACAAAATCAAATCAGTGACATCACTGCAACTGAGCAATAATCAATTACTATGTGTTTGTGTTTCAGATTATCTAGTTGGTGTTCCCAATGACAGAAACACAGCAGGAACAGTAAGACTCTGTTTTACTCACCACACTAACTTGTTTAATTTTTCTCAAATTTGAATGATTTCTAAGAAAAGTTTTCATTTTAGTTGTTTTGAACATTTTTATTTTGGTTGTGATTTTGAAGTTTTCTGATCTTTGAGACTTTGTATTTTGATCAGGAGATGAAGTAGCCAGAGACTTTACTAAAACTGATGGACAACTCACGAGGTGTTGTCAGATATAACACTGTGTCATCTGCATATCGACAGATTTCCTGGCTCCTGCAGAGAATCTGGCCTGAGTCTAGCCAGAGTCACTGTGAATACTTAGTGTTATTTAGATCATATGGTCCAGTGAACCAAGCTGAGAAGATGGTGGACTTCTTTCCTTGTGTCTCTTTTAACTTTAAAAGTTACTGGTGATGATCCTGTGGTAGACGACCCTGTTTTACTTTACTGTAATCTACTGGGTTCTCCTGGGCTCTGTGGTAGAGAACTGTGTTCCTCTGGGTTCTCCTGGACTCTGTTGTCAGTGTGTGTGTGCTAACAGGTGAAGATCTATGACGGCAGGAGCAGTGGAACACTGAGTGTTCACCACGTCTTCCAGGGAGCTCAGGTGATGTCGTCACAAACGTCAATGTACCTGATGTGAAAGTGACATCCTCAGAGTCTGAATCTGGACCTGTGGTCTTTGTCTCCTGTAGGTGGCGTCATACTTTGGACACAGTGTGGCTGTGGCCGACATCAACAGTGATGGGTGAGAACAGATGAACAGACACAATGGTTACAACAGACATTCATCATCTATGGAGTAAAGTGAACCTGTCTGTCTGTCTGTAGTTTAGATGACGTGCTGATTGGAGCTCCTCTCTACATGGACAGGGTGATGGAGCAGCTGCAGGAGAGAGGACAGGTCTGCATCAGTCCAATAAAGTGTTCTGGTCTCTGTCCCTCTCTGGTTTTTACAGTTTAGTTTTTTGTCCAGGATAAATCAGTATTTTTCTGGTTCAGTCACACAGGAGAAGTCAAGGTCTTGAAGAAGCAGAGTAAAAGTTTCTGGCACAACTTCACATACTTCCAAGGATCATGGAGAATCAGTCACTCAATCAATCAGTCAATCAATCAATCAATCCTTATTTGTATAGCACTTTTCATACAGGTTATTGCATCAGTTCAAAGAGCTTCAGAGATGAATGAAGAAAGGGTCAAATTAAATAAGCTAATGAGTTACAATAAAATACAATAGAGTGTAACAACAAAGGGAACAAAGTGTAATTTGCACCTAAAGTCCTGTAAAATATTATCAAACTTTTTCCATCTAAAATTCATCATGATGTCTTCACTAGAGCGAACCTGCCCTGCAGTTTTCAGCTGTCTGGACCAGTCTTAACTCGTCTTGTAAATGATGAGATTAAATATTATAATTAGAAAACAACATTTGCAGCTGCCATGTTTCACCGTCAGTAACTTGCTGTGAACAGACATGAGAAGTTTTTTCTGGTTGTTTGATGTGAAGTGAACCAAACTATAAACACTGATGTAGTAGAATAATATATAAATAAAGACAGTCAGTATGTTTATCATTATTTCACTGCTGTTACTCTCAATTCAGGTGGTTGTGTACCTGCAGAGAAGACACGCCACCTTTGCCTCCCAACCTGACCAATCTCTGATCGGCTTATCCTTGTATGGGAGGTTTGGCTCCGCCCTTGCTATACTGGGTGACCTGGACATGGATGGTTACCACGGTAACCAGTTAAAATTTTGTTTAGTGATAAGAAATCGAGCTGCTGTCTTCAGCTTGTAATGCTAGCTACAAAGTCTTAGCTAATGTTGCAAATGACATCAGCTAACATTGCAAGCTAACCAGAAACAAGAGGAAATTCATTAAACTGTGACCATCTCTCCACAGATGTGGCTGTCGGGGCTCCCTGGTCAGGTGAGGGTGGGCGGGGCCAGGTATTTATCTACCTGGGCAACCGTAATGGTCTGTCAGCCACACCCTCTCAGGTGATTGACAGCCCGCTGCCTAGCAGCCGGACGGCATTTGGCTTTACTCTCAGGGGAGGGGCTGACATTGATAAGAATGGATACCCAGGTATGCTCTGGGTTCAGAGGTCGTTCATTCATATTATTGACTGATCAGTAATCAATAATCAGTGTCACTTCCTGTCTGTTTGTGTTGTAGACCTGCTGGTTGGAGCGTGGGCTGCAGACAGAGCTTTTGTCTACAGGTTTGATGTCATTAAATTTCAAAACCTGTAAACTGACAAGTTGTTTGAATAATTATTGAAGAGTTAAAATTATTCAGTGATTCACAGGAAAAATTACAATTAGAGGAAATATTTTTCTTCTTTCCATGCCTTGATTTAACCATAAAAAGGTTTAATTTGCAACCCTTGTGGGTGTCCTGACCCCAACTTTAATCCAGGTAGTGTATTTGTCAATAAACTGAAGGTTTAGGGTTTGTTAGATATCGGACTGTATTGACTAGTTTCTTCTCTGTAAATGTGTAAAGCTATCTATCTCAAGCAAAGTGACTGACATATCCATCAGCAGCTAACTCTGAAGGTCTAGATGTCAAAGAGAGTTCACATGATGAAAATGTAACTTGTGTGTTCAGATCCCAGACAGTGATACGGTCCAGAGTTTCTCTCACTCTGCTTCCAGACTTCCTGAATCCAGATGTCAAACTGTGTCATCAAGAGAACACACCTTTGTCCTGGTAACACATTTAACTGATTATTGAACAAAAAAACATTCATTGAATTGTTTTAAGAACTGATCAAAATGTTCAAAGAAAGTCAGAGTTCTGGGTTCGTTGAAAAATGTCTGTGGTTCTTAAGACAGGTCCAGGGGTTCTTGAAGGAGATTTAAGGTCCTCGATAGGGACTCTTAGGTACTTGAGTCTGTTAGGTGCTTCAAGGGATCCTTAAAAATACATGAAGTAAAGACATTTCAGGGGGTCCTAAAAGGAATTCCAGGGTCTTTGAATGTTTCTGTGGTTAGGGCTCCTCCCTCCTCGGTAAGGCCCTGAGTTTTATTGAGGATTTTTTTCAGTGTTCTGCATATATGTTAAGGTACTTCAAAGACTCCAGGAAATAGTATTTAAAAAGAGTCCAAGGCCGTCCTTAAAGTAGTTCCAAAGTGCATGAGGGAGGAGTCCAGGTTCCAGCTGACAGCAACAGGAACAACGTTTATATAGAAGCTGGTGTCATCTGCATGTTGTCGAATGTAAATACTGTGAGAGCTGATAAATTACATATACATATATATATATATATATATAAAACAATGTTCCTGTAATTTCATCTTCACTGAATTTCAAGAGAAAATATTCTCTCCCCCCCCCCTAGCTTTGTTATTCAGATGTGTGTCCATGTGTCTGGACACAGAATCCCACAGGAGACAGGTAAACCAACCTCAGACAGGTAAACTAACCTCAGATGGGTAAACTAACCTCAGACAGGTAAACTAACCTCAGACAGGTAAACCAACCTCAGACGGGTAAACTAACCTCAGACGGGTAAACTAACCTCAGACGGGTAAACCAACCTCAGATGGGTAAACTAACCTCAGACAGGTAAACTAACCTCAGACAGGTAAACCAACCTCAGACGGGTAAACTAACCTCAGACGGGTAAACTAACCTCAGACGGGTAAACCAACCTCAGACGGGTAAACTAACCTCAGACGGGTAAACTAACCTCAGACAAGTAAACCAACCTCAGACAGGTAAACTAACCTCAGACGGGTAAACTAACCTCAGACGGGTAAACTAACCTCAGACGGGTAAACCAACCTCAGACGGGTAAACACTAATCTGAGAGCGGGGTTAAACTAACCTGAGATGGGTTAAACTTAACACTTCAGATGGGTAAACTAACCTCAGACGGGTAAACCAAACTTCAGACAAGTAAACTAAACACTCAGACGGGTAAAACTAACCTGAGAACGGGTAAAACTAACCTCAGACGGGTAACTAAAACCTCAGACGGGTAAACCAACTTCAGACAAGTAAACTAACCCTGAAACAGGTAATATCCTCCTAAAAAACTGTATAATGACTTCATTTTTCTGTCTGCATGTGATTGCTGATGCAGCACTCTGTGGGTGGACCTACAGCTTGAACAAGATGAAACAGCCAATGGCGCGACGGACCCTTGCTGCTGTCAACCAATCAGCCACAGGAGATGATGAAGCTGATGGTTCAGAGGGAAGTGGGCGTGGCCTGTGTGAATCAGACTGCCCTACCTGAGGGTGAGTGACAGAAAAGAAACACAGACAGACACAAGATGAACAGGTGAAAAAGAGTCACACCTGTGTGTGTGTTGTGTGTGTGTGTGTGTGGTTGTGTGTGTGTGGTGTGTTGTTAGCTAGCAGTCTGAAGAGGAGGTTCGTGAATAAATTGAGTCCAATCTTCATCCGGCCAACATCAGCTCTTCAACACTATCCAGCATGCATTGCTTCATGGACAGAACACTGCTGCTGCACAGGTGAGTCTGAGTCACACCCACACCCTGCACTTCAGGCACCAGGTTACGTTTGTTTTCATTCGGTCATCTCATTTATTGACCATCATGTAGATACATAGTAACCATGGCAACATGGAGGTGGAGGTCATTACTAGGGTTACTCCATTTCAGGTTTTTTTTTCCAGTAACGATAATCTATGAGTGAGACAGCCGATACCGATCACGTTTGTCATCATTGCAGATGTCATTTCGTTCTAATTGGTCTCTCACAACTTTGTTTTGGCGGTCTGTTGGTGGGAGGCGGGGCTACACCACACAGTCACATGCTTCTCTTGATATTAACCACAGGCGTTTGGTTGAAGGTGATTTGATGACTAGGAGCATTAGTTCAGATCTACCACTGATCAATGGGGCAACCCCTAGTCATCACATCATGTTCATACTTTGAGTCTGAGTGGATTCTACATTGTGAACATTCAGTGTCATTGATGATGTCAGAGAAAAGTGTGATGAACATAAAACAGCCTTTTATAACATGATGCAGGAAGTTAATAACAATGATTCCTGACTGAGTGAAAGGAGGGAAAATGACTGATGCACCAAAACCCTGGGTAACCTGGACCATCACATCCTGCTCTACCGGTGAGAGATATACATAAAGATAAAATAGTGTGTGTGTGTGTGTTGTGTGTGTGGTGTGTGTGTGTGTGTGTGTGTGTGTGTGTGTGTGTGTTGTGTGTGTGTAGAACCAGGATCATTCTGGACTGTGGAGATGACAACATTTGTGTTACCTGACCTGAGACTGAGGGCTGAGCCAGTGAGCAACACAACACAAACCCAGAGAAAGAGTTCTGTAGTTTCTGTTGTTTTTTAGTTTCTTCACTGATTCCATTCCTGAATCTACTGATTTAGTGTGTTAATTGTGTGTGTGTGTGTGTTAGGGTGTCAGACAGTGTGTTGGTTGGGAGGATCAGGTCGGAGGGAATGTTTCAGTGTCGGCAGAAAATGACGGTGAGGGAGCATAATGAGACCGAGCTGGTGGTCCGAGTTCCCGGAACACACACCATCTTCGCAGAGCAGCCAGGTGAACACACACACACACACACACACACACACACACACACCATCACACGA